>NW_025745810.1:186624-214124 GCF_021184085.1 Oncorhynchus gorbuscha | reverse complement strand
CACACCAGACTGTCATTACCACCATGTATCACCGCTAGCCTCCACACCAGACTGTCATTACCACCATGTATCACCACTAGCCTCCACACCAGACTGTCATTACCACCATGTTTTACAGATAGCCTCCACACCAGACTGTCATTACCACCATGTTTTACAGCTAGCCTCCATACCAGACTGTCATTACCACCATGTTTTACAGATAGCCTCCACACCAGACTGTCATTACCACCATGTTTTACAGCTAGCCTCCACACCAGACTGTCATTACCACCATGTATCACCGCTAGCCTCCACACCAGACTGTCATTACCACCATGTATCACCACTAGCCTCCACACCAGACTGTCATTACCACCATGTTTTACAGCTAGCCTCCACACCAGACTGTCATCACCACCATGTTTTACAGCTAGCCTCCACACCAGACTGTCATTACCACACTCCCATTAACACCATGTTTTACAGCTAGCCTCCACACCAGACTGTCATTACCACCATGTTTTACAGCTAGCCTCCACACCAGACTGTCATTACCACCATGTTTTACATCTAGCCTCCACACCAGACTGTCATTTCCACCATGTTTTACAGCTAGCCTCCACAGCCTCCACACCAGACTGTCATTACCACCATGTTTTACAGCTAGCCTCCACACCAGACTGTCATTAGCACCATGTTTTACAGCTAGCCTCCACACCAGACTGTCATTACCACCATGTTTTACAGCTAGCCTCCACACCAGACTGTCATCACCACCATGTTTTACAGCTAGCCTCCACACCAGACTGTCATCACCAGACTGTTTTGATCTTCATAGTCTTGGTGATTTTGGAACTTGTTTAGCAAGCAGGGGTCTCACGTATAACAATCTCCTCCAGCCTCTTCCCTCACCCCCCTTCTCTCTCTTCCCCCTTCCTCTCTCTGTATGATATTAACCCAAATAAAGAGGATTTTAATATCTAATTTCTCCTCCTCTTTATTCTTCTCTGTCAGTAACCCTGATAAGGGTCTCCAGTTCCTGATCTCACGAGGTTTCATCCCGGACACGCCCATAGGTGTGGCTCACTTCCTGCTTCAGAGGAAGGGCCTGAGCAGGCAGATGATTGGAGAGTTCCTGGGAAACAGCAAGAAGCCCTTCAACAGAGACGTCCTAGAGTGAGTAACTGGTAGTCTCCTTCTTAATAATAGTACTGGACTGAAGAGCATTGTCTAGGTACAGTAGGCTCATTACGACCCCCCCCCAAGATAAACCCTATTGGAGCAGTGGTTAGTGAGTGGAGACCTCCCCCAAGATAAACCCTATTGGAGCAGTGGTTAGTGAGTGGAGACCTCCCCCAAGATAAACCCTATTGGAGCAGTGGTTAGTGAATGGAGACCTCCCCCAAGATAAACCCTATTGGAGCAGTGGTTAGTGAATGGAGACCTCCCCCCCAAGATAAACCCTATTGGAGCAGTGGTTAGTGATTGGAGACCTCCCCCCCAAGATGAACCCTATTGGACCAGTGGTCATCATTCCCATGGTGAATGGCTAGGTTTGCTATGCTATGAAACCACACACTATTACAGAGACTCTGATATTACCGGCCGCAATTTATACGGTGAAACAATGTGTGGCCCAAAAACTCACATCAATACCTTTGTCAGATAGCGCTGTCAAACAAATAATTGATGCTATTGCTAGCAATCAAGAGCAAACAGACTGAACCACTCAAAAACTCCCCAGCTTATGCTCTTCAAATGGATTTTAGCTGTGAGGCCCCGACTTTTGTTCGCTATACATGTCGGGGGGCACAGGGGATGTTCAGTGTGCTGCGTGGATATCTTGACGAAAAACTGATTCCATGGGATCTACTGGTGGGCTTTTGCACAGATGGGGCTCTATCTATGGTGGGACGGCAGGCAGGCCTCTGCACTCTAGTTGTGTCTAGTTGTGTCTCCCTCTCTAGGAATGTGTCTCCCTCTGCCATATGGACGTATTGTATGATACACCGAGAACAACTGGCAGCAAAAGAGCTGAGGACAGAACTCGGAGATATATTGCAGCAGTTCACTTCAATTGGAAGATATATTGAACCAAAATATAAACGCAACATGCAACAATTTCACAGATTTGACTGAGTTACAGTTTATATAAGGAAATCAGTCAATTGAAATATATGAATTAGGCCCTAATCTATGGATTTCATATATGACCAGGCAGGGGCGCAGGCATGGTGGACCCAATGGGGAGCCAAAGCCCAGCCAATAAGAATGATTTTTCTCCACAAAAGGACTTCATTACAGACAGAATTTACAGGGACGTAAACACATTTATACACAGCATTTGAGAGAAATAAGCTTTTTGTGCATATGAAACATGGGACCATCACTTTACATGTTAAGTTTATATTTTTGTTCAGTGTACATCAAACCATATCACTGGGCGCACACTTGTTCGCAAAACTATGTGGAGATATGGGGATCAGAGAATAGCTATGTTCTATTTCACACAGAGGCTTGATGGTTATCGCGGGGGAGAGTTGGAAATATGTTTTGCATTGAGAAAGGACTTGACTTTCCTGTCTCCTTGCCAATGTAACAGACATACAGTATTTGGGAAACTGAACAAATGGAACAGAAGCATATAGAGGAAATACAAAACATTGTACAGATGAGTGACTGAATCAGTGTCACGCCCTGACCATAGAGAGCTGTTTACTCTCTATGTTGGTTGGGTCGGGGTGTGATGTAGGGTGGGTTATCTAGGGGAATTGTATATCTATGTTGGCCTGATATGGTTCTCAATCAGAGGCAGCTGTTTATCGTTGTCTCTGATTGGGGATCATATTTAGGTAGCCATTTTCCCGTTGTGCTTTGTGGGATCTTGTCTAGGTAGAGTTGCCTGTGAGCACTACTCTGAACGTCACGTTTAGTTTGTTTGCTTTATTGTCTTTGTTATTTGAGTTTTCTCTTCCTAAAAAAAAGGATTGAAACATACCATGCTGCATTTTGGTCCACCCCTTATGACGATCGTGACAATCAGTGGATTCAGAGGAAAGAATTATTATTGGAGAGAGAGCCTTTCAAAAGCGAACCATTCCCACTTCCCTCGGCTGTGCATGTTTCTAACAGAACACAGCATCAGTAAGTGTCCCACACCAGTGATGACTGCTCACCAACCAATGCTTGGAAGAGCACTTTGGGACATCGTTCCCAAACCTTTTGACTGTGATCCTGGCTCAGTTGACATGCCAGTAAGTGAAATCGAACAGCTGATCGAGCTGTAATGTGACTGAATGCTACAGACAACGTATTCACAGATCACTACAGAGGAGTTCTGGTTCCTGGCTCAATGGGAACACCCTGCTGTCTGCCTCAGGGCATTACAACTCAATGTACCCTTCGCCAGCTCATATCTGTGTGAAGCTGGATTCAGTGCTTTTGTCTTCATTCAAACCAAATATCGATCCAGGTTGGATGTGACAGCAGAGATGAGGTGTGCTCTGTCGACCACGCCTCCTGACTTTGAGAAGCTCCGATGCAACATACATTAAGCCAGACCCATCTCATTAGTGTTGGTGAGATAAGAGACATTATGTCAGACTAATTTGACTGTCATAGACCCACATTAAATGCAAGTGATGGTGAGTTGGGAAGACAATCAGAAATACTGTTGGCATGTTTTTCAGTTGACTGCCAAAGCCGCAAATAAGAAAGTAAACATTGGCTGCTAATAAAACATTTTGGTCGTGAGAGTTTTGAGATATAAAACATGGGGTGTTACACTGTCCCTGTTTGCAGTTGACTACACAGTGTCGTGTCTTTGGCTATGCCGGATTATGTGATATGACATGCTATTCTATAAAATAATTTCTCTGTAATTAATATCACCTGATTGAGCTAATAATGTAAATGTAATTAACTAGAGTCGGGCACCACAAAATAATATTTATAGAGCTGTTATCTTCCGAATAAACTCGTAAAGACCTACTAGTATTTTACATCCATAGCAGTCAACATTAATCTTCATCTTACTCCAGTCTCATCTGAAAGTTGTAAATTCTTGCAAGAACCCTGGCTAACAATTTGAATCAGCAATATAAATTAGGTATTTAGTAAATAAATACTTAAACCCAACTAATCACACTGAATTCACATACACACAATTAATTATAACTTAAAACGTTCCTAGCGGGCGGAACAGGTATGACAACTTGTTACACAAAGGAAAAGGGCCTGGGTTGAGTGAAAGAGCGGGACTGAGGAACAAAGGGAAAAAGCTGTGCTATTGTAAATACAGTATCTTATGCACTCTAAATTACCGCCCATTTGGAAAAGGAAAATGCAATAAATATTTACTCTGAGCTGCTCTTCAGTAGGTTGGTGGTAGATGGAAGGCCGTGTTGCCAAACCGAGTCCTTTGAAGAATGTCTCTGGTTGTCAATTGGATGCGTTGTAGTAACGCTGATGTGTGATAGATGGGATACTGTCTGTTCCTTCCGAACCTGCGTTTGCAGCTGCGGTCGCTAACTCAACAGCTAGGAGGTATCACTTCTGTAGTGAATAAGAGTTCAAAAGTTCATACCATTCGCAACCAAAGCTCATGCTGATGTTGGCTTCGTTCTGTAGTTATTATCTGAACCATTCTGACATAGGACCGTCGCCCTCATATCCTCGGAACAGGAAGTTATGTTGTCGTCAAGGGCTTATATAGGAAGGGAGAGGAGGGTGTGTTTGAAAAGTTGTATAGCCCTTGTCCCTTCACAGGGGAGGGCCACTGATTGAGCAGACCTATCTTATGAAAACTAAAATCACATATCATCCCATCACAAATAATTTCATATTCAAATATTTAAATTGAACAACAATTCCATGTGAATCCAATAACTCTGATGTGTAGACTTTCCACTGTAGAGTTTATGTCATCGTATCATTGATGAGTTTATGTCATCATATCATTGATGACAACCGAACTGACATCATATTCATTAAGTACCACCGCATATGTTCAATTGTTCGGATTACCAGAATATAGTTAATTTCCCCCCACCTTCTGATGTTCCCAGAATCTCTATGTTAACCAAGGGTTTTGCAAATGTAACCTTAGTAGGGTAGAGAGAGGAAAAGGGGGAAGAGGTATTTATGACTGTCATAAACCAACCCCTCAGGCCAACGTCATGACAACAGGTATTGTAACAGTCATAGTGAGAGAGGTTAACACATAGACAGTTGACTACACTGGTATTTTAACAGTCATAGTGAGAGAGGTTAACATATAGACAGTTGACTACACTGGTATTTTAACAGTCATAGTGAGAGAGGTTAGCATATAGACAGTTGACTACACTGGTATTGTAACAGTCATAGTGAAAGAGGTTAGCATATAGACAGTTGACTACACTGGTATTGTAACAGTCATAGTGAGAGAGGTTAGCATATAGACAGTTGACTACACTGGTATTGTAACAGTCATAGTGAAAGAGGTTAGCATATAGACAGTTGACTACACTGGTATTGTAACAGTCATAGTGAGAGAGGTTAGCATATAGACAGTTGACTACACTGGTATTGTAACAGTCATAGTGAAAGAGGTTAGCATATAGACAGTTGACTACACTGGTATTGTAACAGTCATAGTGAGAGAGGTTAGCATATAGACAGTTGACTACACTGGTATTGTAACAGTCATAGTGAAAGAGGTTAGCATATAGACAGTTGACTACACTGTTATTGTAACAGTCATAGTGAGAGAGGTTAGCATATAGACAGTTGACTACACTGTTATTGTAACAGTCATACTGAGAGAGGTTAACACATAGACAGTTGACTACACTGGTATTGTAACAGTCATAGTGAGAGAGGTTAACACATAGACAGTTGACTACACTGGTATTGTAACAGTCATAGTGAGAGAGGTTAGCATATAGACAGTTGACTACACTGGTATTGTAACAGTCATAGTGAGAGAGATTAGCATATAGACAGTTGACTACACTGGTATTGTAACAGTCATAGTGAAAGAGGTTAGCATATAGACAGTTGACTACACTGGTATTGTAACAGTCATAGTGAGAGAGGTTAGCATATAGACAGTTGACTACACTGGTATTGTAACAGTCATAGTGAAAGAGGTTAGCATATAGACAGTTGACTACACTGGTATTGTAACAGTCATAGTGAGAGAGGTTAGCATATAGACAGTTGACTACACTGGTATTGTAACAGTCATAGTGAGAGAGGTTAGCATATAGACAGTTGACTACACTGGTATTGTAACAGTCATAGTGAGAGAGATTAGCATATAGACAGTTGACTACACTGGTATTGTAACAGTCATAGTGAGAGAGATTAGCATATAGACAGTTGACTACACTGGTATTGTAACAGTCATAGTGAAAGAGGTTAGCATATAGACAGTTGACTACACTGGTATTGTAACAGTCATAGTGAGAGAGGTTAGCATATAGACAGTTGACTACACTGGTATTGTAACAGTCATAGTGAAAGAGGTTAGCATATAGACAGTTGACTACACTGGTATTTTAACAGTCATAGTGAGAGAGGTTAGCATATAGACAGTTGACTACACTGGTATTGTAACAGTCATAGTGAGAGAGGTTAGCATATAGACATTTGACTACACTGGTATTGTAACAGTCATAGTGAAAGAGGTTAGCATATAGACAGTTGACTACACTGGTATTGTAACAGTCATAGTGAAAGAGGTTAGCATATAGACAGTTGACTACACTGGTATTGTAACAGTCATAGTGAGAGAGGTTAGCATATAGACAGTTGACTACACTGGTATTGTAACAGTCATAGTGAAAGAGGTTAGCATATAGACAGTTGACTACACTGGTATTGTAACAGTCATAGTGAGAGAGGTTAGCATATAGACAGTTGACTACACTGGTATTGTAACAGTCATAGTGAGAGAGATTAGCATATAGACAGTTGACTACACTGGTATTGTAACAGTCATAGTGAAAGAGGTTAGCATATAGACAGTTGACTACACTGTTATTGTAACAGTCATAGTGAGAGAGGTTAGCATATAGACAGTTGACTACACTGGTATTGTAACAGTCATAGTGAGAGAGGTTAGCATATAGACAGTTGACTACACTGGTATTGTAACAGTCATAGTGAAAGAGGTTAGCATATAGACAGTTGACTACACTGTTATTGTAACAGTCATAGTGAGAGAGGTTAGCATATAGACAGTTGACTACACTGGTATTTTAACAGTCATAGTGAGAGAGGTTAGCATATAGACAGTTGACTACACTGGTATTGTAACAGTCATAGTGAAAGAGGTTAGCATATAGACAGTTGACTACACTGGTATTGTAACAGTCATAGTGAGAGAGGTTAGCATATAATAATAATAATAATATAATAATAATATATGCCATTTAGCAGACGCTTTTATCCAAAGCCACTTACAGTCATGCGTGCATACATTCTACATATGGGTGGTCCCGGGGATCGAACCCACTACCCTGGCGTTACAAGCGCCATGCTCTACCAACTGAGCTACAGAAGGACAGTTGACTACACTGGTATTGTAACAGTCATAGTGAGAGAGGTTAGCATATAGACAGTTGACTACACTGGTATTGTAACAGTCATAGTGAAAGAGGTTAGCATATAGACAGTTGACTACACTGGTATTGTAACAGTCATAGTGAAAGAGGTTAGCATATAGACAGTTGACTACACTGGTATTGTAACAGTCATAGTGAGAGAGGTTAGCATATAGACAGTTGACTACACTGGTATTGTAACAGTCATAGTGAAAGAGGTTAGCATATAGACAGTTGACTACACTGGTATTGTAACAGTCATAGTGAGAGAGGTTAGCATATAGACAGTTGACTACACTGGTATTGTAACAGTCATAGTGAGAGAGATTAGCATATAGACAGTTGACTACACTGGTATTGTAACAGTCATAGTGAAAGAGGTTAGCATATAGACAGTTGACTACACTGTTATTGTAACAGTCATAGTGAGAGAGGTTAGCATATAGACACTGGTATTTTAACAGTCATAGTGAGAGAGGTTAGCATATAGACAGTTGACTACACTGGTATTGTAACAGTCATAGTGAGAGAGGTTAGCATATAGACAGTTGACTACACTGGTATTGTAACAGTCATAGTGAGAGAGGTTAGCATATAGACAGTTGACTACACTGGTATTGTAACAGTCATAGTGAGAGAGGTTAGCATATAGACAGTTGACTACACTGGTATTGTAACAGTCATAGTGAGAGAGGTTAGCATATAGACAGTTGACTACACTGGTATTGTAACAGTCATAGTGAAAGAGGTTAGCATATAGACAGTTGACTACACTGTTATTGTAACAGTCATAGTGAGAGAGGTTAGCATATAGACAGTTGACTACACTGGTATTGTAACAGTCATAGTGAAAGAGGTTAGCATATAGACAGTTGACTACACTGGTATTGTAACAGTCATAGTGAGAGAGGTTAGCATATAGACAGTTGACTACACTGGTATTGTAACAGTCATAGTGAGAGAGATTAGCATATAGACAGTTGACTACACTGGTATTGTAACAGTCATAGTGAGAGAGGTTAGCATATAGACAGTTGACTACACTGGTATTGTAACAGTCATAGTGAGAGAGGTTAGCATATAGACAGTTGACTACACTGGTATTGTAACAGTCATAGTGAGAGAGGTTAGCATATAGACAGTTGACTACACTGGTATTTTAACAGTCATAGTGAGAGAGGTTAGCATATAGACAGTTGACTACACTGGTATTTTAACAGTCATAGTGAGAGAGGTTAGCATATAGACAGTTGACTACACTGGTATTGTAACAGTCATAGTGAGAGAGGTTAGCATATAGACAGTTGACTACACTGGTATTTTAACAGTCATAGTGAGAGAGGTTAGCATATAGACAGTTGACTACACTGGTATTGTAACAGTCATAGTGAGAGAGGTTAACACAGACAAAGGGAGTATTAACAATATGACCATAGCCTCGAGACAATCTGACAATCCTCCTGAGCTGTCATGTGATGTTCTGCTATAATTCTCCTGGATGCCTTTCACTCATATGACTGTGTGGGAGAAAAGAGGATGCTAGCGCCACTCTGTCTGTCTGTGTGTGTGTGTGTTTCTCAGTGTCTGTGACGCTGCTAGCTCAATCTTTTAATTAAATCTACACCAACAGCCAAGCTCAAATATACCCAGTCTCAACCCTGAAGTGATGCGTTATAATTTAGGGGTGTGTATATGTGTATATATGTGTGAGTCTGTCTGCCTGCCTGCTTGCCTGCCTGCCTGCTTGTCTGTTGGTTCTGTGTGCATGTCTGTGTGAGTGATACTTTTCACAGTAAAGGCATCATATAAAAACAGCAACAAACAGTATAATGGTAGCCTACAAAGACCACCCCAAGGCCAGTCAGAGATAGTGGATACTGACAGATATGGGACAATCTACAAATGCGGTAGCTTTTGGGCAGGGCATTTTAGAAAAACTCTAATTCATTTCTCCAGACCAATGTTTCATTAAGAGTGCAGATTACAGTGACAGATGAAGTTCTTAACAGCTGATCATTGGGCGACTGCTCTTAGTGCTGTGACAGGCTACATTCTATTGTGAAACTCCATCACAGTTCCAACTTAGATAAAGAACCCTATTGCACCAGGAGAAGCTGATGCTGCATGCATTCTATCACACACACACACACACACACAGAGCCAATTAACTTAATTAAGATGAGGACCCAAAGCAGTTCAAAGCCTTTTGTTTCTTAGGAGGACACATGCACACACACACACACACACACACACACACACACACACACACACACACACACACACACACACACACACACACACACACACACACACACACACACACACACACACACACACACACACACACACACACACACACACACACACACACACACACACACACACGTCCTGAAATCTCTCTGAAATGCAGCTCTATTTCTCTCTTTGTCTCTGTTCCTTTATTCATTGGTCTTTCTCTCTGCAAGCATGCAGCCTGCCTTTCTCCTTTAACCTCAATCATTATCCACCCCCTCTCTATCTTTCTTTCTCTTTCCCTCTCTCTCTCTATCTTACTTTCTCTTTCCCTCTCTCTCTATCTTTCTTTCTCTTTCTCTCTCTCTCTCTCTCTCTATCTTTCTTTCTCTATCTCTCTATCTTTCTTTCTCTTTCTCTCTCTCTCTATCTTTCTTTCTCTTTCCCTATCTCTCTATCTTTCTTTCTCTTTCTCTCTCTCTCTATCTTTCTTTCTCTTTCCCTCTCTCTCTCTCTTTCTTTCTCTTTCTCTCTCTCTCTATCTTTCTTTCTCTTTCCCTCTCTCTCTCTCTTTCTTTCTCTTTCCCTCTCTCTCTCTCTTTCTTTCTCTTTCCCTCTCTCTCTCTCTTTCTTTCTCTTTCCCTCTCTCTGTCTCTCTCTCTCTCTCTCTCTCTCTCTCTATCTTTCTTTCTCTTTCCCTCTCTCTCTCTCTCTCTCTCTCTCTCTCTTTCTCTTTCCCTCTCTCTCTCTCTTTCTTTCTCTTTCCCTCTCTCTCTCTCTCTCTCTCTCTCTCTCTCTCTCTATCTTTCTTTCTCTTTCCCTCTCTCTCTCTCTCTCTCTCTTTCTTTCTCTTTCCCTCTCTCTCTCTCTTTCTTTCTCTTTCCCTCTCTCTGTCTCTCTCTCTCTCTCTCTCTCTCTCTATCTTTCTTTCTCTTTCCCTCTCTCTCTCTCTCTCTCTCTTTCTTTCTCTTTCCCTCTCTCTCTCTCTTTCTTTCTCTTTCCCTCTCTCTCTCTCTCTCTCTCTCTCTCTCTATCTTTCTTTCTCTTTCCCTCTCTCTCTCTCTCTCTATCTTTCTTTCTCTTTCCCTCTCTCTCTCTCTCTCTCTCTCTCTTTCTTTCTCTTTCCCTCTCTCTCTCTCTTTCTTTCTCTTTCCCTCTCTCTCTCTATCTTTCTTTCTCTTTCCCTCTCTCTCTCTCTTTCTTTCTCTTTCTCTCTCTCTCTATCTTTCTTTCTCTTTCCCTCTCTCTCTCTCTTTCTTTCTCTTTCCCTCTCTCTCTATCTTTCTTTCTCTTTCCCTCTCTCTATCTTTCTTTCTCTTTCCCTCTCTCTCTCTCTTTCTTTCTCTTTCTCTCTCTCTCTATCTTTCTTTCTCTTTCCCTCTCTCTCTCTCTTTCTTTCTCTTTCCCTCTCTCTCTATCTTTCTTTCTCTTTCCCTCTCTCTCTCTCTTTCTTTCTCTTTCCCTCTCTCTCTATCTTTCTTTCTCTTTCCCTCTCTCTCTATCTTTCTTTCTCTTTCCCTCTCTCTATCTTTCTTTCTCTTTCCCTCTCTCTCTATCTTTCTTTCTCTTTCCCTCTCTCTCTATCTTTCTTTCTCTTTCTCTCTCTCTCTCTCTCTCTTTCTTTCTCTTTCCCTCTCTCTCTCTCTCTCTATCTTTCTTTCTCTTTCCCTCTCTCTCTCTCTTTCTTTCTCTTTCCCTCTCTCTCTCTCTCTCTCTCTCTCTATCTTTCTTTCTCTTTCCCTCTCTCTCTCTCTCTCTATCTTTCTTTCTCTTTCCCTCTCTCTCTCTCTTTCTTTCTCTTTCTCTCTCTCTCTATCTTTCTTTCTCTTTCCCTCTCTCTCTCTCTTTCTTTCTCTTTCCCTCTCTCTCTCTCTCTCTCTATCTTTCTTTCTCTTTCCCTCTCTCTCTCTATCTTTCTTTCTCTTTCCCTCTCTCTCTCTCTTTCTTTCTCTTTCTCTCTCTCTCTCTCTTTCTTTCTCTTTCCCTCTCTCTCTCTCTTTCTTTCTCTTTCCCTCTCTCTCTATCTTTCTTTCTCTTTCCCTCTCTCTCTATCTTTCTTTCTCTTTCCCTCTCTCTATCTTTCTTTCTCTTTCCCTCTCTCTCTCTATCTTTCTTTCTCTTTCCCTCTCTCTCTCTCTTTCTTTCTCTTTCTCTCTCTCTCTATCTTTCTTTCTCTTTCCCTCTCTCTCTCTCTTTCTTTCTCTTTCTCTCTCTCTCTCTCTCTCTATCTTTCTTTCTCTTTCCCTCTCTCTCTCTCTCTCTCTCTCTATCTTTCTTTCTCTTTCCCTCTCTCTCTCTCTTTCTTTCTCTTTCTCTCTCTCTCTCTCTTTCTTTCTCTTTCCCTCTCTCTCTCTCTTTCTTTCTCTTTCCCTCTCTCTCTATCTTTCTTTCTCTTTCCCTCTCTCTCTATCTTTCTTTCTCTTTCCCTCTCTCTATCTTTCTTTCTCTTTCCCTCTCTCTCTATCTTTCTTTCTCTTTCCCTCTCTCTCTATCTTTCTTTCTCTTTCTCTCTCTCTCTATCTTTCTTTCTCTTTCCCTCTCTCTCTATCTTTCTTTCTCTTTCTCTCTCTCTCTATCTTTCTTTCTCTTTCCCTCTCTCTCTATCTTTCTTTCTCTTTCCCTCTCTATCTTTCTTTCTCTTTCTCTCTCTCTCTCTTTCTCTTTCTCTCTCTCTCTATCTTTCTTTCTCTTTCCCTCTCTCTCTATCTTTCTTTCTCTTTCCCTCTCTCTCTTTCTTTCTTTCTCTTTCCCTCTCCCTCTATCTTGTTTCCCTCTTTCTCTCCCTGTCTCTCTTTAAAGTCAACATGTTCTATTTTGTCAAAGTGTTGACCTGATCCTCAAACCACTGAACAATGTGTTATCTAAGGGTACGACCCCACTAGTCCAGGACCCTTAACTCCTCTAAGGGTACGACCCCACTAGTCCAGGACCCTTAACTCCTCTAAGGGTACGACCCCACTAGTCCAGGACCCTTAACTCCTCTAAGGGTACGACCCCACTAGTCCAGGACCCTTAACTCCTCTAAGGGTACGACCCCACTAGTCCAGGACCCTTAACTCCTCTAAGGGTACGACCCCACTAGTCCAGGACCCTTAACTCCTCTAAGGGTACGACCCCACTAGTCCAGGACCCTTAACTCCTCTAAGGGTACGACCCCACTAGTCCAGGACCCTTAACTCCTCTAAGGGTACGACCCCACTAGTCCAGGACCCTTAACTCCTCTAAGGGTACGACCCCACTAGTCCAGGACCCTTAACTCCTCTAAGGGTACGACCCCACTAGTCCAGGACCCTTAACTCCTCTAAGGGTACGACCCTCCTCTAAGGGTACGACCCCACTAGTCCAGGACCCTTAACTCCTCTAAGGGTACGACCCCACTAGTCCAGGACCCTTAACTCCTCTAAGGGTACGACCCCACTAGTCCAGGACCCTTAACTCCTCTAAGGGTACGACCCCACTAGTCCAGGACCCTTAACTCCTCTAAGGGTACGACCCCACTAGTCCAGGACCCTTAACTCCTCTAAGGGTACGACCCCACTAGTCCAGGACCCTTAACTCCTCTAAGGGTACGACCCCACTAGTCCATGACCCTTAACTCCTCTAAGGGTACGACCCCACTAGTCCAGGACCCTTAACTCCTCTAAGGGTACGACCCCACTAGTCCAGGACCCTTAACTCCTCTAAGGGTACGACCCCACTAGTCCAGGACCCTTAACTCCTCTAAGGGTACGACCCCACTAGTCCAGGACCCTTAACTCCTCTAAGGGTACGACCCCACTAGTCCAGGACCCTTAACTCCTCTAAGGGTACGACCCCACTAGTCCAGGACCCTTAACTCCTCTAAGGGTACGACCCCACTAGTCCAGGACCCTTAACTCTTCTAAGGGTACGACCCCACTAGTCCAGGACCCTTAACTCCTCTAAGGGTACGAACCCACTAGTCCAGGACCCTTAACTCCTCTAAGGGTACGACCCCACTAGTCCAGGACCCTTAACTCCTCTAAGGGTACGACCCCACTAGTCCAGGACCCTACACTCTCCATTAACATTTGAAGTACACCAGTAGGATATACAGTACTCATTCCAAGGTTTTTATTTATTTTTACTATTTTCTACAGTGAAGACATCAACACTAGGAAATAACACATATGGAATGATGTAGTAACCAATCAAGTGTTAAACCAATCAAAATATATTTTACATTTGAGATTCTGCAAAGTAGCCTCCCTTTGCCTTGATGACAGCTTTGCACACTCTTGGCATTCTCTCATGTAGTCAAGGGAGAGTAATGGGGATCAGGTTTTAATGTGAAAATCAGTCATGGGGATAACATGGGTATGTCTGGGGTGGGGGTTGTGTGTGCGTGTGTGTGTGCGTGTGTGTGTGTTTGTCTCTGTGTGTGTCTGTGTGTGTGTGTGTCAGAGAGAAACAGAGAGAAACAGAGAGAGAATGTGTGCACCTTCATGGGTACATGTGTGGGTGTGAGCAGGAGTGAGTGTGTGTATGTGAGCTTTCACACGTGTCCTCCACCCTTTCACCCCCACGCACACACACACACACACTCACACAGACACACACAGAGACAAACACACACACACACACATAGAAAGACACACAAAGACACACAAAGACACACAAAGACACACAAAGACACACACACACACACACACACACACACACACACACACACACACACACACACACACACACACACACACACACACACACACACACACACACACACACACACACACACACACACACACACACACACACACACACACACACAAAGACACAAACACACACACAGATAGACACAGACAGGGACACACACACACTCACACCAGTCTACCCCGCAACCTGTTTATAGCAGAGAAATGAACTCTACTTTCTGCTTGTCATCTCCTAATCAGGTGGAAGAGAACACGCCTGGCTCTGTCTTGCAGGGAGCCAATCAATATATGTGTTTGGTCTGTGGAAGTGGTCTGCAACCCCTGATACTTTGTAAACACTTCACTACATGTGGCAGGTAATTTCTCCTGACAAATATGCTAATCAAGGGAGGTCATCAAAATGTGTGTGTTTGTTTGTGTGTGTGCGTGTGTTTGTATGTAAATGCTGAGTTCCCGCCAGGTCCCGGTCCAGAGGTGGGCCAGATGCTGAGTTCCCACCAGGTCCCGGTCCAGAGGTGGGCCAGATGCTGAGTTCCCACCAGGTCCCGGTCCAGAGGTGCGCCAAATGCTGAGTTCCTGCCAGGTCCCAGTCCAGAGGTGGGCCAGATGCTGAGTTCCCACCAGGTCCCCGGTCCAGAGCTGGGCCAGATTCTGAGTTCCCACCAGGTCCCGGTCCAGAGGTGGGCCAGATGCTGAGTTCCCACCAGGTCCCGGTCCAGAGGTGGGCCAGATTCTGAGTTCCCACCAGGTCCCAGTCCAGATGTGGGCCAGATTCTGAGTTCCCACCAGGTCCCAGTCCAGAGGACCTTGGAACATTTCATGAATCTTGGACCAAGAAAATCTATTCAAAGTAATATATTCTACTGTTTCAAAACAGTGGAGCTGGATATCTACTACACTAGAGGGTCTCTACTACACTAGAGGGTCTCTACTACACTAAAGGGTCTCTACTACACTAAAAATCTACTACACTAGAGGGTCTCAACTACACTAGAGGGTCTCTACTACACTAGAGGGTCTCTACTACACTAGAGGGTCTCAACTACACTAGAGGGTCTCTACTACACTAGAGGGTCTCTACTACACTAGAGGGTCTCTACTACACTAGAGGGTCTCCACTACACTAGAGGGTCTCTACTACACTCGAGGGTCTCTACTTCACTAGTTATCTGCTACGCTGGAGAGTCTCTACTACACTGGAGAGTCTCTACTACACTAGAGGGTCTCCTTCTCGAGGGTCTCTACTACCTCTAGTGTAGTGGAGACCCTCTAGTGTAGTAGATATTTGGTGTCGTGTGGACCCTCCAGTGTAGTAGACACCCTCTAGTGTCGTAGAGATCCACCCCCCCCCCTTTAAGACTTAGATGCACTATTGTAAAGTGACTGTTCCACTGGATGTCATAAGGTGAATGCACCAATTTGTAAGTCGCTCTGGATAAGAGCGTCTGCTAAATGACTTAAATGTAATGCTAATGTCTACTACACTAGAGGGTCTCTACTTCACTAGTTATCTACTACACTAGAGGGTCTCTACTTCACTAGTTATCTACTACACTAGAGAGTCTCTACTACACTAGAGGGCCTTACTACACTAGAGGGTCACTACTACACTAGAGGGTCTCTACTACACTAGAGGGTCTCTACTACACTAGAGGGCCTTACTACACTAGAGGGTGTCTACTACACTAGAGGGTCTCTACTACACTAGAGGGTCTCTACTACACTAGAGGGTCTCTACTACACTAGAGGGTCTCTACTACACTAGAAGGTGTCTACTACACTAGAGGGTCTCTACTACACTATATATCTACTACACTAGAGAGTCTCTACTACACTAGAGGGCCTTACTACACTAGAGGGTCACTACTACACTAGAGGGTCTCTACTACACTAGAGGGTCTCTACTACACTAGAGGGCCTTACTACACTAGAGGGTGTCTACTACACTAGAGGGTCTCTACTACACTAGAGGGTCTCTACTACACTAGAGGGTCTCTACTACACTAGAGGGTCTCTACTACACTAGAAGGTGTCTACTACACTAGAGGGTCTCTACTACACTATATATCTACTACACTAGAGGGTCTCTACTACACTAGAGGGTCTCTACTACACTAGATATCTACTACACTAGAGGGTCTCTACTACACTAGAAGGTGTCTACTACACTAGAGGGTCTCTACTACACTATATATCTACTACACTAGAGGGTCTCTACTACACTAGAGGGTCTCTACTACACTAGAGGGTCTCTACTACACTAGAAGGTGTCTACTACACTAGAGAGTCTCTACTACACTAGAGGGTGTCTACTACACTAGAGGGTCTCTACTGCACTATATATCTACTACACTAGAGGGTCTCTACTACACTAGAGGGTCTTTACTACACTAGAGGGTCTCTACTACACTAGAGGGTCTCTACTACACTAGAGGGTCTCCACTACACTATAGGGTCTCTACTACACTAGAGGGTCTCTACTACACTAGAAGTGTACTACCTCCAAGTCTCCGACCACTACCTTGTATCCTTTTCCCTCTCGCTCTCATCCAACACTTCCCACACTGCCCCTACTCGGATGGTATCGCGCCGTCCCAACCTTCGCTCTCTCTCCCCCGCTACTCTCTCCTCTTCCATCCTATCATCTCTTCCCTCTGCTCAAACCTTCTCCAACCTATCTCCTGATTCTGCCTCCTCAACCCTCCTCTCCTCCCTTTCTGCATCCTTTGACTCTCTATGTCCCCTATCTTCCAGGCCGGCTCGGTCCTCCCCTCCCGCTCCGTGGCTTGACGACTCAATGCGAGCTCACAGAACAGGGCTCCGGAAGGCCGAGCGGAAATGGAGGAAAACTCGCCTCCCTGCGGACCTGGCATCCTTTCACTCCCTCCTCTCTACATTTTCCTCCTCTGTCTCTGCTGCTAAAGCCACTTTCTACCACTCTAAATTCCAAGCATCTGCCTCTAACCCTAGGAAGCTCTTTGCCACATTCTCCTCCCTCCTGAATCCTCCTCCCCCTCCCCCCCCTCCTCCCTCTCTGCAGATGACTTCGTCAACCATTTTGAAAAGAAGATCGACGACATCCGATCCTCGTTTGCTAAGTCAAACAACACCGCTGGTTCTGCTCACACTGCCCTACCCTGTGCTCTGACCTCTTTCTCCCCTCTCTCTCCAGATGAAATCTCGCGTCTTGTGACGGCCGGCCGCCCAACAACCTGCCCGCTCGACCCTATCCCCTCCTCTCTTCTCCAGACCATTTCCGGAGACCTTCTCCCTTACCTCACCTCGCTCATCAACTTATCCCTGACCGCTGGCTACGTCCCTTCCGTCTTCAAGAGAGCGAGAGTTGCACCCCTTCTGAAAAAACCTACACTCGATCCCTCCGATGTCAACAACTACAGACCAGTATCCCTTCTTTCTTTTCTCTCCAAAACTCTTGAACGTGCCGTCCTTGGTCAGCTCTCCCGCTATCTCTCTCAGAATGACCTTCTTGATCCAAATCAGTCAGGTTTCAAGACTAGTCATTCAACTGAGACTGCTCTTCTCTGTATCACGGAGGCGCTCCGCACCGCTAAAGCTAACTCTCTCTCCTCTGCTCTCATCCTTCTAGACCTATCGGCTGCCTTCGATACTGTGAACCATCAGATCCTCCTCTCCACCCTCTCCGAGTTGGGCATCTCTGGCGCGGCCCACGCTTGGATTGCGTCCTACCTGACAGGTCGCTCCTACCAGGTGGCGTGGCGAGAATCTGTCTCCTCACCACGCGCTCTCACCACTGGTGTCCCCAGGGCTCTGTTCTAGGCCCTCTCCTATTCTCGCTATACACCAAGTCACTTGGCTCTGTCATAACCTCACATGGTCTCTCCTATCATTGCTATGCAGACGACACACAATTAATCTTCTCCTTTCCCCTTCTGATGACCAGGTGGCGAATCGCATCTCTGCATGTCTGGCAGACATATCAGTGTGGATGACGGATCACCACCTCAAGCTGAACTTCGGCAAGACGGAGCTGCTCTTCCTCCCGGGGAAGGACTGCCCGTTCCATGATCTCGCCATCACGGTTGACAACTCCATTGTGTCCTCCTCCCAGAGCGCTAAGAACCTTGGCGTGATCCTGGACAACAAACTGTCGTTCTCAACTAACATCAAGGCGGTGGCCCGTTCCTGTAGGTTCATGCTCTACAACATCCGCAGAGTACGACCCTGCCTCACACAGGAAGCGGCGCAGGTCCTAATCCAGGCACTTGTCATCTCCCGACTGGATTACTGCAACTCGCTGTTGGCTGGGCTCCCTGCCTGTGCCATTAAACCCCTACATCTCATCCAGAACGCCGCAGCCCGACTAGTGTTCAACCTTCCCAAGTTCTCTCACGTCACCCCGCTCCTCCGCTCTCTCCACTGGCTTCCAGTTGAAGCTCGCATCCGCTACAAGACCATGGTGCTTGCCTACGGAGCTGTGAGGGGAACGGCACCTCAGTACCTCCAGGCTCTGATCAGGCCCTACACCCAAATAAGGGCACTGCGTTCATCCACCTCTGGCCTGCTCGCCTCCCTACCACTGAGGAAGTACAGTTCCCGCTCAGCTCAGTCAAAACTGTTCGCTGCTCTGGCTCCCCAATGGTGGAACAAACTCCCTCATGACGCCAGGACAGCGGAGTCAATCACCACCTTCCGGAGACACCTGAAACCCCACCTCTTTAAGGAATACCTAGGATAGGATAAAGTAATCCTTCTCACCCCCTCCCCCCTTAAAATATTTAGATGCACTATTGTAAAGTGGTTGTTCCACTGGATGTCATAAGGTGAATGCACCAATTTGTAAGTCGCTCTGGATAAGAGCGTCTGCTAAATGACTTAAATGTAAATGTAAATGTATGTGTGTGTGTGTGTGTGCGTGAGTGTGTGTTTGTGTGTGTGTGTGTGTGTGAGTGTGTGTGAGTGTTTGTGTGTGTGAGTGCGTGCGTGCGTGCGTGTGTGAGTGTGTGTGAGTGTGTGTGAGTGTTTGTGATTGTTTGTGTGTGTGTGTGAGTGCGTGCGTGTGTGAGTGAGTGTGTGTGAGTGTTTGTGAGTGTTTGTGTGTGTGAGTGCGTGCGTGCGTGCGTGTGTGAGTGTGTGTGTGTGTATGTTCCCGCTAAGATATTCAATATTCTGCTACAGACCACTAGACCACACAGGGTTAATCGAGGACTAAATCTACAATATCTTCAGTTGCCCTGAAGTCTGTGTTAACTGTGTTAACTAACCTCCAGACAAGCTTCAATGCCATACAACTCTCCTTCCGTGGCCTCCAACTGCTCTTAAACGCAGGGGAAACTAAATGCATGCTATTCAACCTATCGCTGCCCGCACCTGCCCGTCCAGCATCACTACTCTGGACGGTTCTGACTTAGTAAACGTGGACAACTACAAATACCTAGGTGTCTGGCTAGACTGTAAACTCTCCTTCCAGACTCACATTAAGCATCTCCAATCCAAAATTAAATCTAGAATTGGCTTCCTATTTCGCAACAAAGCATCCTTCACTCATGCTGCCAAACATACCCTCGTAAAACGGACCATCCTACCGATCTTCGACTTTGGCAATGTCATCTATAAAATAGCCTCCAACACTCTACTCAACAAACTGGATGCAGTCTATCACAGTGCCATCTGTTTTGTCACCAAGGCCCCATATACTACCCACCACTACGACCTGTATGATCTCGTTGGCTGGCCCTCGCTTCATACTCGTCGCCAAACCCACTGGCTCCAGGTCATCTACAAGTCTCTGCTTGGTAAAGCCCCGCCTTATCTCAGCTCACTGGTCACCATAGCAGCACCCACTCATAGCACACGCTCCAGCAGGTATATCTCACTGGTCATCCCCAAAGCCAATTCCTCCTTTGGTCGTCTTTCCTTCCAGTTCTCTGCTGCCAATGACTGGAACGAACTGCAAACATCTCTGAAGTTGGAGACTCTTAACTCCCTCACTAGCTTTAAGCACCAGCTGTCAGAGCAGCTCACAGATCACTGCACCTGTACATAGCCCATCTGTAAACAGCCCATCTATCTACCTACATCATCCCCATACAGTATTTATTTATTTATCTTGCTCCTTTGCACCCCAGTATCTCTACTTGCACATTCATCTTCTGCACATCTACCATTCCAGTGTTTAATTGCTATATTGTAATTACTTCACCACCATGGCCTATTCATTTCCTTATCTTACCTCATTTGCACTCACTGTATATAGACTTTTGTTTTCTTTTGTTCTACTGTATTATTGACTGTATGTTTGTTTATTCCATGTGTAACTCTGTTTTGTTGTATGTGTCAAAATGCTACGCTTTATCTTGGCCAGGTCGCAGTTGCAAATGAGAACTTATTCTCAACTAGCCTACCTGGTTAAATAAAGGTAAAATTTAAAAATTAAAAGTCACTGTCATTGTCCTAGCCCAATTACACTGTAAATACGATGCAATAGGTTATCAAGATAATGTCACGATCACTTACAATTACATGGTTTGACATTGTCTCTCCCAACTTGATAGAACTCATTCTAATACAATCAAATTAGACTATTATCAGATGAGATTTCAAGACAATCATCCTTCGATTCCATCACTCTAGGAAACATGTTCATCCTACCTGAGGAAGTGTCACCCTCAACACACAGTCATCCAACTCTTCAACAAATCCAGGTCACCTTCTCGCTCACTTTGGCGGCCATTGCTTACACAAATCACTAATTCCCATGCATTTATTCTGACTGGCTTGCAAATCTCTTTTATTTAAGCTGATTTAATTTCCTCTGACTAAGCTAGCCCGTCCATTAATGGCTGGATGTTCTGCTCCGAGGGTTTGTGTCCCTGTGCTGGGGAGCGGTGATAGCAGTGTAGCCGAGGCTAGTTGGGCCCTCTCCCTGCTGTCCTTGCACCCATGCATGGATAATACCTGGGTGAAACTGACCCTGAAGTAGACATAGTGAAAGTTGTGGAAGTTGTTCCCCATAGTTCTGAGTCATTTCTGGGTTCACCTCCCCACGACCGCAGGGGCGGCGCAGGGAAAGTGGAAGTGGCGTCTGATGTGAATTCAAACTGGGGTTACAGATTCCTGTAGCAGTAACATCTCTCTCTCTCTCTCTCTCTCCCTCTGTCTCGCCCTATTTCTCTATATCTCACTCCCTTTCTCTACCCTCCTCCTTCCCTCTCTCTTAATGTCTCCCTCTCTCTGTCTCCCTCTCTCTCTCTCGATCTCTCTCTCTCTCTCTCTGTCTCCCTCTCTCTCTCCCTCTCTCCCTCTCTCTCCCTCTCTCTCTCTCTCCATCTCTTTTCCTTCCCCTCTCTCTCCCTCCTTCTCCTCCCTCCTTGTCTTTCTTTCCTGCAGTTGTGTGGTGGATGAGATGGATTTCTCAGGGATGGAGCTGGATGAGGCTCTGAGGAAGTTCCAGGCTCACATCAGAGTCCAGGGAGAGGCCCAGAAGGTGGAGAGACTGATCGAGGCCTTCAGGTGAGCTCCATTATTAAGTCAGTCTGTCTGTCCATCAGTTAGTCAGTCAATCAATGAATCAATCAATCATCGGTGTGTGTGTGTGTGTGTGTGTGTGTGTGTGTGTGTGTGTGTGTGTGTGTGTGTGTGTGTGTGTGTGTGTGTGTGTGTGTGTGTGTGTGTGTGTGTGTGTGTGTGTGTGTGTGTGTGTGTGTGTGTGTGTGTGTGTGTGTGTGTGTGTGTGTGTGTGTGTGTGTGTGTGTGTGTGTGTGTGATATATTGCTTTGTGAATAATCCCAGGAAGAGTAGCCTTGATGTAGTAATGTGTATGTTAATAAACTCAACTCTAAACTCAACTCATCCTGGACGGGTGTTGGTTTAAGGATGACACTTAAAAACAATTCACATCCAGTAGGATGTCAGGCAGTTGTGATTAGATGAGGTCACTACTGGGACAAACAGAGAGACCTTTGTCTCAGGTATAGAAGGCCTAAAAGGCTGCAACGTTCAAGAGAGTTAAGCTCAACATCAGGCGAAGGCACAGCCCTGTAGTGTCTTTGCCCTGTTGTTGTCCATGGGTGGGCAGGACATTGCCAATAGCACTAAGGTCCATGTGTGTCTGAGCCTAAAACACAGCGCTAGGAGTTTTTTTCAGTTCACGTCTCACTTCACCAGTCAACCTAAATCCCATCCAAACTTTCCAGTTTCTACCTAGCCTGGTTATCCAGCCTGAGTGCTGCACACAGCAGTGTTTCACTGCATTCAGACTGGTTAAATCGGGCTAGTTTAAATCCTCTCTCCATTTAGATGGTTGACTCAGCCTTCCGCTTGGCTAGGTGCTCTGAAACAACAGGCAATCTCAACAGACAGGATCAGTACAACTTCCTGGTTTACGAGTCTTAACGGGTATCCCATTTATGCCACAGCAGCGTTGCTCTGCGCTAACCGGTGTCCTTGAATAACCACTCCATTTACCATATGACCAGCTGTCACAGTTGTCAAGGTGCGTTGCCAACGAGAGTGTTGTTGTCCTTGTGAGCGGGCATGGAGACTGACGGATGGCATTTTGTTTTGGGTACGATTGGCGCAGAGTGCGTGCTGCACAGAGAGGGGCGAAATAAAGAGCGAGGGAAGGAAGGAAGGAGGAGAGGTTTATAAATATCCACTGTTGCATAAACACATCTCTCTGGTCTCCGCCTGCCTCCCCTGCTCCTCCAAACAGAGATGGAGAGAGTGAGGAATAGAAAAGAGAGAGGGGGAGAAAAGGATAGAGAACGAGAGGCAAGAGTCTGAGACAGAGAGAAAGATGACGGGAGGGAGGGAGACAGACTTCAAAGAGAGTGAGGGGATAGCGAGAGGCTTAAAGAATGAACGAGAGAGACGGATAGAGGTAAAGGATGACTGTAAACAGAAGGAAAGGCAGGTGGCAGGGAGAGAGCGAGAGGGAGGAAAGGGGGGGAGAGAATGTGTGAAGAAACACAAGTCAGGAGAAAATAAACACCTGGCAGCTACTGTAGCTTGGTGTGTGTCAGCTAATAATGAACCCAACACACTGGCAGTTTCTGAGGCCAGAGAGAGAGAGAGAGAGACACACACACACACACATGAGATTCCCTTCACTGAAATAGAGTAAGGGGAGGGAATATAGGGTTTCTCTTTCTAGGGCTATCTGCTATTTCACTCTTTCTGGTAGAATAGTAAAGAGAAATGTATAGAACTGAGACTTTATTATTAAGAAGAAAAAGCTATTGATTGGCTGCAAAACCTTCCTTAAAGTCTAAGCCCAGTCTCGATGGTACAACTGCAAACCATAGAGTATATGGCTTAAGATAAGGTATTTTTCAGGTAAAAAGTCTAGTCTCCATTAGATGATGCAGAATCAGTGGGGATGAACCCCCAAATGGCAACTCTATTCCTACATAGCTAGTCCACTACCTGTGTGTATTCCTAGCCCACTGAGACGTAGATTCCAATCATGCAGCTCAGTGGTCACATGACTCCGGAGGAAGGCCGGGCCAGCCTACCTGGAAACCATAACCAGAATTAATATGGAATTACACTTTACGCTCCAGTAGAGGCCCTATGGGGTCTCACACACACACACCCGTTGAAATAATAGATTGATTCATTAACAAAGGAAGCTCCCCTGTGGAATCTCACGCAATACTACAGTAAATAAATGTATTCCATAAAAGATTTGAATTGGTTGCCAATGCAGAGGAGAGCATAGCGTGACAATATGGTAGTGTCCTGAATAGCACCCTGTTCCCTATTTAATAGCACCCTGTTCCCTATTTAGTGCACAAATTTTGACCAGGGCCCTCAAAGTAGGGCCCCTATGTTAGGAATAGTGTTCCATTTGGTATGCACGGTATGATGAATACAGTACACCATTATCACTGAGAGAGTATGTCTGCATTGTGACACACTGTAGCTTGCAGTGCAGTCGCCCCACTGGGCACAGACCTCAGTTCAACTTCTAGTTTGGATTTACATTTGATTGAGTTGTCAACTAAAGTGAATTAAACAGGAAATCAACAAAACATGTCATCCTGTCATTGGATTTAGGTTCAAAGTTTGATGAAAAAAAGACAAGGACTTTTTGCAAATACAATCCGTTTTGTTGATTCAACGTCATCTCACATCAAATTTTGTGTGGAAACAACATTGATTCAACCAGTTTTTGCCCATAATGTCATGTAAATGGTAGTCTGGGGAGCTCTGGTTTTCACTGTAGAGGATTCTAAATCAACCTCTTTACTCTATGGACATAGGCTGCTATCTGTTCTAACATGGACAGGCCCTTATGTTTCATCCTCTTACAACGCCCCCAAGCAGATAGAATGGCTGTCCTAGCATAGACACACACACACACACACACACACACACACACACACACACACACACACACACACACACACACACACACACACACACACACACACACACACACACACACACACACACACACACACACACACACCTCTGCCAGTTAGATTGACGAGGGTTGTTTGGTGCGTGGAGCTGCTAGGCCAGCTGTATTTCGCTCTCCTGCCATGCCTCCTCTCAGATCTCAGGGTGTTCTCTGGGACCTCCATCAGCCATGTGTCATCTTTACTGCAGAGGTGCCCAGGCAGGGATATTTCTGCTGTCTAACCCACAGTGCACAGCGTAAATACACTACTGTACTAGTTATGTAGCACTTTGTGACAACTGCTGACAAAACAGGCCTTTTAAAATACATTTTATTAATTGATTTGACTACTGTCGTTCTGTCTGTCTTTCTGTCTGATGGTTGGCCAGGTTCTTTGTGGTGGCTAGGGACATCTTATCTGTATATTCTAGAGAGTAGGGACTTCATCTTATCTGTATATTCTAGGGAGTAGGGACTTCATCTTATCTGTATATTCTAGAGAGTAGGGACTTCATCTTATCTGTATATTCTAGAGAGTAGGGACTTCATCTTATCTGTATATTCTAGGGAGTAGGGACTTCATCTTATCTGTATATTCTAGAGAGTAGGGACTTCATCTTATCTGTATATTCTAGGGAGTAGGGACTTCATCTTATCTGTATATTCTAGAGAGTAGGGACTTCATCTTATCTGTATATTCTAGAGAGTAGGACTTCATCTTATCTGTATATTCTAGGGAGTAGGGACTTCATCTTATCTGTATATTCTAGGAGTAGGGACTTCATCTTATCTGTATATTCTAGGGAGTAGGGACTTCATCTTATCTGTATATTCTAGGGAGTAGGGACTTCATCTTATCTGTATATTCTAGGGAGTAGGGACTTCATCTTATCTGTATATTCTAGGGAGTAGGGACTTCATCTTATCTGTATATTCTAGGGAGTAGGGACTTCATCTTATCTGTATATTCTAGGGACTTCATCTTATCTGTATATTCTAGGGAGTAGGGACTTCATCTTATCTGTATATTCTAGGGAGGGATCTGTATATTCTAGGGAGTAGGGACTTCATCTTATCTGTATATTCTAGGGAGTAGGGACTTCATCTTATCTGTATATTCTAGAGAGTAGGGACTTCATCTTATCTGTATATTCTAGGGAGTAGGGACTTCATCTTATCTGTATATTCTAGGGAGTAGGGACTTCATCTTATCTGTATATTCTAGAGAGTAGGGACTTCATCTTATCTGTATATTCTAGAGAGTAGGGACTTCATCTTATCTGTATATTCTAGGGAGTAGGGACTTCATCTTATCTGTATATTCTAGGGAGTAGGGACTTCATCTTATCTGTATATTCTAGGGAGTAGGGACTTCATCTTATCTGTATATTCTAGAGAGTAGGGACTTCATCGTATCTGTATATTCTAGGGAGTAGGGACTTCATCTTATCTGTATATTCTAGAGAGTAGGGACTTCATCTTATCTGTATATTCTAGAGAGTAGGGACTTCATCTTATCTGTATATTCTAGAGAGTAGGGACTTCATCTTATCTGTATATTCTAGGGAGTAGGGACTTCATCTTATCTGTATATTCTAGGGAGTAGGGACTTCATCTTATCTGTATATTCTAGGGAGTAGGGACTTCATCTTATCTGTATATTCTAGAGAGTAGAGACTTCATCTGTCTCATGGGTTTTACAAATACTAACCCCCTCTCTCCCTCCTGTCCCCCTGTCCCGTCTCCTGTCCCCCTGCCCCCCACCCTCTCCAGTCAGCGGTACTGCATGTGTAACCCGGACGTGGTGCAGCAGTTCCACAACCCCGACACCATCTTCATCCTGGCCTTCGCTATCATCCTCCTCAACACAGACATGTACTCACCCAACATCAAGCCTGACCGCAAGATGATGCTGGAGGACTTCATACGCAACCTCCGAGGTGAGGCAATATTTTAGTAGAGTCTGTTGGAGCGGTAGATGAGAAGGAGGGGGAGGATGGGAGTAGGGGAGGGGAACAGGGTAAGTAATAGTTATTTACTACCTACTTTATACTAGTTAGTTAGTTACTAGTTAGTTAGTAGTTAGTTAGTTACCAGCTAGTTTTTTACTAGTTATTTATTTACTAGTTCATTTGTTCATTTGTTACTTGTTAGTTAGTTACTACTAACACCCTATAACACCCTAAGTGCATATAGCATCTACATAGTGTAGCCTTTCACAGAGGCCACTAAAATCTTGAATCTACAGTGACAGGATATTCAACCTATCATGTCGCCGCAATGATCTGTCTGCGTTTCAAATATCTGTGTAACAAGAGAAGACGGCTAAAGTCCCAATCCATTTTCCCTAACAGTTAACTTACTCTAATTCAAATCCTCTGCGCCCCAAATGGCACCCTGTTCTCTACATAATGCACTACCTTTGACCAGGGCCCAAGGCACCCTATTCCCTAACCAGGGCCCAAGGCACCCTATTCCCTAACCAGGGCCCAAGGCACCCTATTCCCTAAACAGGGCCCAAGGCACCCTATTCCCTAGCCAAGGCCCATGGCACCCTATTCCCTAACCAGGGCCCAAGACACCCTATTCCCTAACCAGGGCCCATGGCACCCTATTCCCTAACCAGGGCCATGGCACCCT
>NW_025745810.1:167500-186124 GCF_021184085.1 Oncorhynchus gorbuscha | reverse complement strand
GGAATAGGGTGCCATGGCCCTGGTTCGGGAATAGAGTGCCATGGGCCCTGGTTAGGGAATAGGGTGCCTTGGGCCCTGGTTAGGGAATAGGGTGCCATGGGCCCTGGTTAGGGAATAGGGTGCCATGGGCCCTGGTTAGGGAATAGGGTGCCTTGGGCCCTGGTTAGGGAATAGGGTGCCTTGGGCCCTGGTTAGGGAATAGGGTGCCTTGGGCCCTGGTCAAAGGTAGTGCATTATGTAGAGAACAGGGTGCCATTTGGGACGCAGTGATTTGAATTAGAGTAAGTTAACTGTTAGGGAAAATGGATTGGGACTTTAGCCGTCTTCTCTTGTTACACAGATATTTGAAACGCAGACAGATCATTGCGACGACATGATAGGTTGAATATCCTGTCACTGTAGATTCAAGATTTAGTGGCCTCTGTGAAAGGCTACACTATGTAGATGCTATATGCACTTAGGGTGTTATAGGGTGTTAGTAGTAACTAACTAACAAGTAACAAATGAACAAATGAACTAGTAAATAAATAACTAGTAAAAAACTAACTGGTAACTAACTAACTACTAACTAACTAGTAACTAACTAACTAGTATAAAGTAGGTAGTAAATAACTATTACTTACCCTGTTCCCCTCCCCTACTCCCATCCTCCCCCTCCTTCTCATCTACCGCTCCAACAGACTCTACTAAAATATTGCCTCACCTCGGAGGTTGCGTATGAAGTCCTCCAGCATCATCTTGCGGTCAGGCTTGATGTTGGGTGAGTACATGTCTGTGTTGAGGAGGATGATAGCGAAGGCCAGGATGAAAATGGTGTCGGGGTTGTGGAACTGCTGCACCACGTCCGGGTTACACATGCAGTACCGCTGACTGGAGAGGGTGGGGGGCAGGGGGACAGGAGATGGGACAGGGGGACAGGAGGGAGAGAGGGGGTTAGTATTTGTAAAACCCATGAGACAGATGAAGTCCCTACTCCCTAGAATATACAGATAAGATGAAGTCCCTACTCTCTAGAATATACAGATAGGATGAAGTCCCTACTCCCTAGAATATACAGATAAGATGAAGTCCCTACTCCCTAGAATATACAGATATGATGAAGTCCCTACTCCCTAGAATATACAGATAAGATGAAGTCCCTACTCCCTAGAATATACAGATAAGATGAAGTCCCTACTCCCTAGAATATACAGATAAGATGAAGTCCCTACTCCCTAGAATATACAGATAAGATGAAGTCCCTACTCCCTAGAATATAAAGATAAGATGAAGTCCCTACTCCCTAGAATATACAGATAAGATGAAGTCCCTACTCCCTAGAATATACAGATAAGATGAAGTCCCTACTCCCTAGAATATAAAGATAAGATGAAGTCCCTACTCCCTAGAATATACAGATAAGATGAAGTCCCTACTCCCTAGAATATAAAGATAAGATGAAGTCCCTACTCCCTAGAATATACAGATAAGATGAAGTCCCTACTCCCTAGAATATACAGATAAGATGAAGTCCCTACTCTCTAGAATATACAGATAAGATGAAGTCCCTACTCCCTAGAATATACAGATAAGATGAAGTCCCTACTCTCTAGAATATACAGATAAGATGAAGTCCCTACTCCCTAGAATATACAGATAGGATGAAGTCCCTACTCCCTAGAATATACAGATAAGATGAAGTCCCTACTCCCTAGAATATACAGATAAGATGAAGTCCCTACTCCCTAGAATATACAGATAAGATGAAGTCCCTACTCCCTAGAATATACAGATAAGATGAAGTCCCTACTCCCTAGAATATACAGATAAGATGAAGTCCCTACTCCCTAGAATATACAGATAAGATGAAGTCCCTACTCCCTAGAATATACAGATAAGATGAAGTCCCTACTCCCTAGAATATACAGATAAGATGAAGTCCCTACTCCCTAGAATATACAGATAAGATGAAGTCCCTACTCCCTAGAATATACAGATAAGATGAAGTCCCTACTCCCTAGAATATACAGATAAGATGAAGTCCCTACTCCCTAGAATATACAGATAAGATGAAGTCCCTACTCCCTAGAATATACAGATAAGATGAAGTCCCTACTCCCTAGAATATACAGATAAGATGAAGTCCCTACTCTCTAGAATATACAGATAAGATGAAGTCCCTACTCTCTAGAATATACAGATAAGATGTCCCTAGCTACCACAAAGAACCTGGCCAACCATCAGACAGAAAGACAGACAGAACGACAGTAGTCAAATCAATTAATAAAATGTATTTTAAAAGGCCTGTTTTGTCAGCAGTTGTCACAAAGTGCTACATAACTAGTACAGTAGTGTATTTACGCTGTGCACTGTGGGTTAGACAGCAGAAATATCCCTGCCTGGGCACCTCTGCAGTAAAGATGACACATGGCTGATGGAGGTCCCAGAGAACACCCTGAGATCTGAGAGGAGGCATGGCAGGAGAGCGAAATACAGCTGGCCTAGCAGCTCCACGCACCAAACAACCCTCGTCAATCTAACTGGCAGAGACACCTGAGTGTGTGTGTGTGTGTGTGTGTGTGTGTGTGTGTGTGTGTGTGTGTGTGTGTGTGTGTGTGTGTGTGTGTGTGTGTGTGTGTGTGTGTGTGTGTGTGTGTGTGTGTGTGTGTGTGTGTGTGTGTGTGTGTGTATGCTAGGACAGCCATTCTATCTGCTTGGGGGCGTTGTAAGAGGATGAAACATAAGGGCCTGTCCATGTTAGAACAGATAGCAGCCTATGTCCATAGAGTAAAGAGGTTGATTTAGAATCCTCTACAGTGAAAACCAGAGCTCTCCAGACTACCATTTACATGACATTATGGGCAAAAACTGGTTGAATCAATGTTGTTTCCACATAATTTCAACCAGAATAAAATTTGATGTGAGATGACGTTGAATCAACAAAACGGATTGTATTTGCAAAAAGTCCTTGTCTTTTTTTCATCAAACTTTGAACCTAAATCCAATGACAGGATGACATGTTTTGTTGATTTCCTGTTTAATTCACTTTAGTTGACAACTCAATCAAATGTAAATCCAAACTAGAAGTTGAACTGAGGTCTGTGCCCAGTGGGGCGACTGCACTGCAAGCTACAGTGTGTCACAATGCAGACATACTCTCTCAGTGATAATGGTGTACTGTATTCATCATACCGTGCATACCAAATGGAACACTATTCCTAACATAGGGGCCCTACTTTGAGGGCCCTGGTCAAAATTTGCGCACTAAATAGGGAACAGGGTGCTATTCAGGACACTACCATATTGTCACGCTATGCTCTCCTCTGCATTGGCAACCAATTCAAATCTTTTATGGAATACATTTATTTACTGTAGTATTGCGTGAGATTCCACAGGGGAGCTTCCTTTGTTAATGAATCAATCTATTATTTCAACGGGTGTGTGTGTGTGAGACCCCATAGGGCCTCTACTGGAGCGTAAAGTGTAATTCCATATTAATTCTGGTTATGGTTTCCAGGTAGGCTGGCCCGGCCTTCCTCCGGAGTCATGTGACCACTGAGCTGCATGATTGGAATCTACGTCTCAGTGGGCTAGGAATACACACAGGTAGTGGACTAGCTATGTAGGAATAGAGTTGCCATTTGGGGGTTCATCCCCACTGATTCTGCATCATCTAATGGAGACTAGACTTTTTACCTGAAAAATACCTTATCTTAAGCCATATACTCTATGGTTTGCAGTTGTACCATCGAGACTGGGCTTAGACTTTAAGGAAGGTTTTGCAGCCAATCAATAGCTTTTTCTTCTTAATAATAAAGTCTCAGTTCTATACATTTCTCTTTACTATTCTACCAGAAAGAGTGAAATAGCAGATAGCCCTAGAAAGAGAAACCCTATATTCCCTCCCCTTACTCTATTTCAGTGAAGGGAATCTCATGTGTGTGTGTGTGTGTCTCTCTCTCTCTCTCTGGCCTCAGAAACTGCCAGTGTGTTGGGTTCATTATTAGCTGACACACACCAAGCTACAGAAGCTGCCAGGTGTTTATTTTCTCCTGACTTGTGTTTCTTCACACATTCTCTCCCCCCCTTTCCTCCCTCTCGCTCTCATTTCCCTGCCACCTGCCTTTCCTTCTGTTTACAGTCATCCTTTACCTCTATCCGTCTCTCTCGTTCATTCTTTAAGCCTCTCGCTATCCCCTCACTCTCTTTGAAGTCTGTCTCCCTCCCTCCCGTCATCTTTCTCTCTGTCTCAGACTCTTGCCTCTCGTTCTCTATCCTTTTCTCCCCCTCTCTCTTTTTCTATTCCTCACTCTCTCCATCTCTGTTTGGAGGAGCAGGGGAGGCAGGCGGAGACCAGAGAGATGTGTTTATGCAACAGTGGATATTTATAAACCTCTCCTCCTTCCTTCCTTCCCTCGCTCTTTATTTCGCCCCTCTCTGTGCAGCACGCACTCTGCGCCAATCGTACCCAAAACAAAATGCCATCCGTCAGTCTCCATGCCCGCTCACAAGGACAACAACACTCTCGTTGGCAACGCACCTTGACAACTGTGACAGCTGGTCATATGGTAAATGGAGTGGTTATTCAAGGACACCGGTTAGCGCAGAGCAACGCTGCTGTGGCATAAATGGGATACCCGTTAAGACTCGTAAACCAGGAAGTTGTACTGATCCTGTCTGTTGAGATTGCCTGTTGTTTCAGAGCACCTAGCCAAGCGGAAGGCTGGGTCAACCATCTAAATGGAGAGAGGATTTAAACTAGCCCGATTTAACCAGTCTGAATGCAGTGAAACACTGCTGTGTGCAGCACTCAGGCTGGATAACCAGGCTAGGTAGAAACTGGAAAGTTTGGATGGGATTTAGGTTGACTGGTGAAGTGAGACGTGAACTGAAAAAAACTCCTAGCGCTGTGTTTTAGGCTCAGACACACATGGACCTTAGTGCTATTGGCAATGTCCTGCCCACCCATGGACAACAACAGGGCAAAGACACTACAGGGCTGTGCCTTCGCCTGATGTTGAGCTTAACTCTCTTGAACGTTGCAGCCTTTTAGGCCTTCTATACCTGAGACAAAGGTCTCTCTGTTTGTCCCAGTAGTGACCTCATCTAATCACAACTGCCTGACATCCTACTGGATGTGAATTGTTTTTAAGTGTCATCCTTAAACCAACACCCGTCCAGGATGAGTTGAGTTTAGAGTTGAGTTTATTAACATACACATTACTACATCAAGGCTACTCTTCCTGGGATTATTCACAAAGCAATATAACACACACACACACACACACACACACACACACACACACACACACACACACACACACACACACACACACACACACACACACACACACACACACACACACACACACACACACACACACACACACACACACACACACACACACACACACACACACACACACACACACACACACACACACACGATGATTGATTGATTCATTGATTGACTGACTAACTGATGGACAGACAGACTGACTTAATAATGGAGCTCACCTGAAGGCCTCGATCAGTCTCTCCACCTTCTGGGCCTCTCCCTGGACTCTGATGTGAGCCTGGAACTTCCTCAGAGCCTCATCCAGCTCCATCCCTGAGAAATCCATCTCATCCACCACACAACTGCAGGAAAGAAAGACAAGGAGGGAGGAGAAGGAGGGAGAGGGAGAGGGAGAGGAAGGAAAAGAGATGGAGAGAGAGAGGGAGAGAGAGAGAGGGAGAGAGAGGGAGAGAGGGAGAGAGAGAGGGAGAGAGGGAGAGAGAGGGAGAGAGAGAGAGAGAGAGAGAGAGAGAGATCGAGAGAGAGAGAGGGAGACAGAGAGAGGGAGACATTAAGAGAGAGGGAAGGAGGAGGGTAGAGAAAGGGAGTGAGATATAGAGAAATAGGGCGAGACAGAGGGAGAGAGAGAGAGAGAGAGAGAGAGAGAGAGAGAGAGAGAGAGAGAGAGAGAGAGAGAGAGATGTTACTGCTACAGGAATCTGTAACCCCAGTTTGAATTCACATCAGACGCCACTTCCACTTTCCCTGCGCCGCCCCTGCGGTCGTGGGGAGGTGAACCCAGAAATGACTCAGAACTATGGGGAACAACTTCCACAACTTTCACTATGTCTACTTCAGGGTCAGTTTCACCCAGGTATTATCCATGCATGGGTGCAAGGACAGCAGGGAGAGGGCCCAACTAGCCTCGGCTACACTGCTATCACCGCTCCCCCAGCACAGGGACACAAACCCTCGGAGCAGAACATCCAGCCATTAATGGACGGGCTAGCTTAGTCAGAGGAAATTAAATCAGCTTAAATAAAAGAGATTTGCAAGCCAGTCAGAATAAATGCATGGGAATTAGTGATTTGTGTAAGCAATGGCCGCCAAAGTGAGCGAGAAGGTGACCTGGATTTGTTGAAGAGTTGGATGACTGTGTGTTGAGGGTGACACTTCCTCAGGTAGGATGAACATGTTTCCTAGAGTGATGGAATCCAAGGATGATTGTCTTGAAATCTCATCTGATAATAGTCTAATTTGATTGTATTAGAATGAGTTCTATCAAGTTGGGAGAGACAATGTCAAACCATGTAATTGTAAGTGATCGTGACATTATCTTGATAACCTATTGCATCGTATTTACAGTGTAATTGGGCTAGGACAATGACAGTGACTTTTAATTTTTAAATTTTACCTTTATTTAACCAGGTAGGCTAGTTGAGAATAAGTTCTCATTTGCAACTGCGACCTGGCCAAGATAAAGCGTAGCATTTTGACACATACAACAAAACAGAGTTACACATGGAATAAACAAACATACAGTCAATAATACAGTAGAACAAAAGAAAACAAAAGTCTATATACAGTGAGTGCAAATGAGGTAAGATAAGGAAATGAATAGGCCATGGTGGCGAAGTAATTACAATATAGCAATTAAACACTGGAATGGTAGATGTGCAGAAGATGAATGTGCAAGTAGAGATACTGGGGTGCAAAGGAGCAAGATAAATAAATAAATACTCTATGGGGATGATGTAGGTAGATAGATGGGCTGTTTACAGATGGGCTATGTACAGGTGCAGTGATCTGTGAGCTGCTCTGACAGCTGGTGCTTAAAGCTAGTGAGGGAGTTAAGAGTCTCCAACTTCAGAGATGTTTGCAGTTCGTTCCAGTCATTGGCAGCAGAGAACTGGAAGGAAAGACGACCAAAGGAGGAATTGGCTTTGGGGATGACCAGTGAGATATACCTGCTGGAGCGTGTGCTATGAGTGGGTGCTGCTATGGTGACCAGTGAGCTGAGATAAGGTGGGGCTTTACCAAGCAGAGACTTGTAGATGACCTGGAGCCAGTGGGTTTGGCGACGAGTATGAAGCGAGGGCCAGCCAACGAGATCATACAGGTCGTAGTGGTGGGTAGTATATGGGGCCTTGGTGACAAAACAGATGGCACTGTGATAGACTGCATCCAGTTTGTTGAGTAGAGTGTTGGAGGCTATTTTATAGATGACATTGCCAAAGTCGAAGATCGGTAGGATGGTCCGTTTTACGAGGGTATGTTTGGCAGCATGAGTGAAGGATGCTTTGTTGCGAAATAGGAAGCCAATTCTAGATTAAATTTTGGATTGGAGATGCTTAATGTGAGTCTGGAAGGAGAGTTTACAGTCTAGCCAGACACCTAGGTATTTGTAGTTGTCCACGTTTACTAAGTCAGAACCGTCCAGAGTAGTGATGCTGGACGGGCAGGTGCGGGCAGCGATAGGTTGAATAGCATGCATTTAGTTTCCCCTGCGTTTAAGAGCAGTTGGAGGCCACGGAAGGAGAGTTGTATGGCATTGAAGCTTGTCTGGAGGTTAGTTAACACAGTTAACACAGACTTCAGGGCAACTGAAGATATTGTAGATTTAGTCCTCGATTAACCCTGTGTGGTCTAGTGGTCTGTAGCAGAATATTGAATATCTTAGCGGGAACATACACACACACACACTCACACACGCACGCACGCACGCACGCACTCACACACACAAACACTCACAAACACTCACACACACTCACACACGCACGCACTCACACACACACACAAACAATCACAAACACTCACACACACTCACACACGCACGCACGCACTCACACACACAAACACTCACACACACTCACACACACACACAAACACACACTCACGCACACACACACACACACATACAAACACACGCACACACACAAACAAACACACACATTTTGATGACCTCCCTTGATTAGCATATTTGTCAGGAGAAATTACCTGCCACATGTAGTGAAGTGTTTACAAAGCATCAGGGGTTGCAGAACACTTCCACAGACCAAACACATATATTGATTGGCTCCCTGCAAGACAGAGCCAGGCGTGTTCTCTTCCACCTGATTAGGAGATGACAGGCAGAAAGTAGAGTTCATTTCTCTGCTATAAACAGGTTGCGGGGTAGACTGGTGTGAGTGTGTGTGTGTCCCTGTCTGTGTCTATCTGTGTGTGTGTTTGTGTCTTTGTGTGTGTGTATTTGTGTGTGTGTGTGTGTGTGTGTGTGTGTGTGTGTGTGTGTGTGTGTGTGTGTGTGTGTGTGTGTGTGTGTGTGTGTGTGTGTGTGTGTGTGTGTGTGTGTGTGTGTGTGTGTCTTTGTGTGTCTTTGTGTGTCTTTCTATGTGTGTGTGTGTGTGTTTGTCTCTGTGTGTGTCTGTGTGAGTGTGTGTGTGTGTGTGCGTGGGGGTGAAAGGGTGGAGGACACGTGTGAAAGCTCACATACACACACTCACTCCTGCTCACACCCACACATGTACCCATGAAGGTGCACACATTCTCTCTCTGTTTCTCTCTGTTTCTCTCTGACACACACACACACAGACACACACAGAGACAAACACACACACACGCACACACACACGCACACACAACCCCCACCCCAGACATACCCATGTTATCCCCATGACTGATTTTCACATTAAAACCTGATCCCCATTACTCTCCCTTGACTACATGAGAGAATGCCAAGAGTGTGCAAAGCTGTCATCAAGGCAAAGGGAGGCTACTTTGCAGAATCTCAAATGTAAAATATATTTTGATTGGTTTAACACTTGATTGGTTACTACATCATTCCATATGTGTTATTTCCTAGTGTTGATGTCTTCACTGTAGAAAATAGTAAAAATAAATAAAAACCTTGGAATGAGTACTGTATATCCTACTGGTGTACTTCAAATGTTAATGGAGAGTGTAGGGTCCTGGACTAGTGGGGTCGTACCCTTAGAGGAGTTAAGGGTCCTGGACTAGTGGGGTCGTACCCTTAGAGGAGTTAAGGGAGGAGTTAAGGGTCCTGGACTAGTGGGGTCGTACCCTTAGAGGAGTTAAGGGTCCTGGACTAGTGGGGTCGTACCCTTAGAGGAGTTAAGGGTCCTGGACTAGTGGGGTCGTACCCTTAGAGGAGTTAAGGGTCCTGGACTAGTGGGGTCGTACCCTTAGAGGAGTTAAGGGTCCTGGACTAGTGGGTCGTACCCTTAGTACCCTTAGAGGAGTTAAGGGTCCTGGACTAGTGGGGTCGTACCCTTAGAGGAGTTAAGGGTCCTGGACTAGTGGGGTCGTACCCTTAGATAACACATTGTTCAGTGGTTTGAGGATCAGGTCAACACTTTGACAAAATAGAACATGTTGACTTTAAAGAGAGACAGGGAGAGAAAGAGGGAAACAAGATAGAGGGAGAGGGAAAGAGAAAGAAAGAAAGAGAGAGAGGGAAAGAGAAAGAAAGATAGAGAGGGAAAGAGAAATAAAGATAGAGAGAGAGAGAAAGAGAAAGAAAGATAGAGAGAGAGAGAAAGAGAAAGAAAGATAGAGAGAGAGGGAAAGAGAAAGAAAGAGAGAGAGAGGGAAAGAAAAAGAAAGAGAGAGAGAGAAAGAAAGATAGAGAGAGAGAGAAAGAGAAAGAAAGAGAGAGAGAGAGAGAGAGAAAGAGAAAGAAAGATAGAGAGGGAAAGAGAAAGAAAGATAGAGAGAGAGGGAAAGAGAAAGAAAGATAGAGAGAGAGGGAAAGAGAAAGAAAGATAGAGAGAGAGAGAGAGAGGGAAAGAGAAAGAAAGATAGAGAGAGAGGGAAAGAGAAAGAAAGATAGAGAGAGAGGGAAAGAGAGAGAAAGATAGAGAGAGAAAGAGAAAGAAAGATAGAGAGAGAGGGAAAGAGAAAGAAAGATAGAGAGAGAGAGAGAGGGAAAGAGAAAGAAAGATAGAGAGGGGGTGGATAATGATTGAGGTTAAAGGAGAAAGGCAGGCTGCATGCTTGCAGAGAGAAAGACCAATGAATAAAGGAACAGAGACAAAGAGAGAAATAGAGCTGCATTTCAGAGAGATTTCGGGACTCATGTAATGAGATGTGTGTGTGTGTGTGTGTGTGTGTGTGTGTGTGTGTGTGTGTGTGTGTGTGTGTGTGTGTGTGTGTGTGTGTGTGTGTGTGTGTGTGTGTGTGTGTGTGTGTGTGTGTGTGTGTGTGTGTGTGTGTGTGTGTGTGCGTGTGTCCTCCTAAGAAACAAAAGGCTTTGAACTGCTTTGGGTCCTCATCTTAGAATGGCTCTGTGTGTGTGTGTGTGTGTGTGATAGAATGCATGCAGCATCAGCTTCTCCTGGTACAATAGGGTTCTTTATCTAAGTTGGAACTGTGATGGAGTTTCACAATAGAATGTAGCCTGTCACAGCACTAAGAGCAGTCGCCCAATGATCAGCTGTTAAGAACTTCATCTGTCACTGTAATCTGCACTCTTAATGAAACATTGGAGAAATGAATTAGAGTTTTTCTAAAATGCCCTGCCCAAAAGCTACCGCATTTGTAGATTGTCCCATATCTGTCAGTATCCACTATCTCTGACTGGCCTTGGGGTGGTCTTTGTAGGCTACCATTATACTGTTTGTTGCTGTTTTTATATGATGCCTTTACTGTGAAAAGTATCACTCACACAGACATGCACACAGAACCAACAGACAAGCAGGCAGGCAGGCAAGCAGGCAGGCAGACAGACTCACACATATATACACATATACACACCCCTAAATTATAACGCATCACTTCAGGGTTGAGACTGGGTATATTTGAGCTTGGCTGTTGGTGTAGATTTAATTAAAAGATTGAGCTAGCAGCGTCACAGACACTGAGAAACACACACACATAGACACACACACACAGACAGACAGACACACAGACAGACAGAGTGGCGCTAGCATCCTCTTTTCTCCCACACAGTCATATGAGTGAAAGGCATCCAGGAGAATTATAGCAGAACATCACATGACAGCTCAGGAGGATTGTCAGATTGTCTCGAGGCTATGGTCATATTGTTAATACTCCCTTTGTCTGTGTTAACCTCTCTCACTATGACTGTTACAATACCAGTGTAGTCAACTGTCTATATGCTAACCTCTCTCTGTTACAATACTATGACTGTTAAAATACCAGTGTAGTCAACTGTCTATATGCTAACCTCTCTCACTATGACTGTTACAATACCAGTGTAGTCAACTGTCTATATGCTAACCTCTCTCACTATGACTGTTAAAATACCAGTGTAGTCAACTGTCTATATGCTAACATCTCTCACTATGACTGTTACAATACCAGTGTAGTCAACTGTCTATATGCTAACCTCTCTCACTATGACTGTTAAAATACCAGTGTAGTCAACTGTCTATATGTTAACCTCTCTCACTATGACTGTTACAATACCAGTGTAGTCAACTGTCTATATGCTAACCTCTCTCACTATGACTGTTACAATACCAGTGTAGTCAACTGTCTATATGCTAACCTCTCTCACTATGACTGTTACAATACCAGTGTAGTCAACTGTCTATATGCTAACCTCTCTCACTATGACTGTTACAATACCAGTGTAGTCAACTGTCTATATGCTAACCTCTCTCACTATGACTGTTACAATACCAGTGTAGTCAACTGTCTATATGCTAACCTCTCTCACTATGACTGTTACAATACCAGTGTAGTCAACTGTCTACCAGTGTAGTCAACTGTCTATATGCTAACCTCTCTCACTATGACTGTTACAATACCAGTGTAGTCAACTGTCTATGTGTTAACCTCTCTCACTATGACTGTTACAATACCAGTGTAGTCAACTGTCTATATGCTAACCTCTCTCACTATGACTGTTACAATACCAGTGTAGTCAACTGTCTATATGCTAACCTCTCTCACTATGACTGTTACAATACCAGTGTAGTCAACTGTCTATGTGTTAACCTCTCTCACTATGACTGTTACAATACCTGTTGTCATGACGTTGGCCTGAGGGGTTGGTTTATGACAGTCATAAATACCTCTTCCCCCCTTTTCCTCTCTCTACCCTACTGAGGTTACATTTGCAAAACCCTTGGTTAACATAGAGATTCTGGGAACATCAGGAGGTGGGGGGAAATTAACTATATTCTGGTAATCCAAACAATTGAACATATGCGGTGGTACTTAATGAATATGATGTCAGTTCGGTTGTCATCAATGATACGATGACATAAACTCATCAATGATACGATGACATAAACTCTACAGTGGAAAGTCTACACATCAGAGTTATTGGATTCACATGGAATTGTTGTTCAATTTAAATATTTGAATATGAAATTATTTGTGATGGGATGATATGTGATTTTAGTTTTCATAAGATAGGTCTGCTCAATCAGTGGCCCTCCCCTGTGAAGGGACAAGGGCTATACAACTTTTCAAACACACCCTCCTCTCCCTTCCTATATAAGCCCTTGACGACAACATAACTTCCTGTTCCGAGGATATGAGGGTGACGGTCCTATGTCAGAATGGTTCAGATAATAACTACAGAACGAAGCCAACATCAGCATGAGCTTTGGTTGCGAATGGTATGAACTTTTGAACTCTTATTCACTACAGAAGTGATACCTCCTAGCTGTTGAGTTAGCGACCGCAGCTGCAAACGCAGGTTCGGAAGGAACAGACAGTATCCCATCTATCACACATCAGCGTTACTACAACGCATCCAATTGACAACCAGAGACATTCTTCAAAGGACTCGGTTTGGCAACACGGCCTTCCATCTACCACCAACCTACTGAAGAGCAGCTCAGAGTAAATATTTATTGCATTTTCCTTTTCCAAATGGGCGGTAATTTAGAGTGCATAAGATACTGTATTTACAATAGCACAGCTTTTTCCCTTTGTTCCTCAGTCCCGCTCTTTCACTCAACCCAGGCCCTTTTCCTTTGTGTAACAAGTTGTCATACCTGTTCCGCCCGCTAGGAACGTTTTAAGTTATAATTAATTGTGTGTATGTGAATTCAGTGTGATTAGTTGGGTTTAAGTATTTATTTACTAAATACCTAATTTATATTGCTGATTCAAATTGTTAGCCAGGGTTCTTGCAAGAATTTACAACTTTCAGATGAGACTGGAGTAAGATGAAGATTAATGTTGACTGCTATGGATGTAAAATACTAGTAGGTCTTTACGAGTTTATTCGGAAGATAACAGCTCTATAAATATTATTTTGTGGTGCCCGACTCTCTAGTTATTTACATTTACATTATTAGCTCAATCAGGTGATATTAATTACAGAGAAATTATTTTATAGAATAGCATGTCATATCACATAATCCGGCATAGCCAAAGACACGACACTGTGTAGTCAACTGCAAACAGGGACAGTGTAACACCCCATGTTTTATATCTCAAAACTCTCACGACCAAAATGTTTTATTAGCAGCCAATGTTTACTTTCTTATTTGCGGCTTTGGCAGTCAACTGAAAAACATGCCAACAGTATTTCTGATTGTCTTCCCAACTCACCATCACTTGCATTTAATGTGGGTCTATGACAGTCAAATTAGTCTGACATAATGTCTCTTATCTCACCAACACTAATGAGATGGGTCTGGCTTAATGTATGTTGCATCGGAGCTTCTCAAAGTCAGGAGGCGTGGTCGACAGAGCACACCTCATCTCTGCTGTCACATCCAACCTGGATCGATATTTGGTTTGAATGCAGACAAAAGCACTGAATCCAGCTTCACACAGATATGAGCTGGCGAAGGGTACATTGAGTTGTAATGCCCTGAGGCAGACAGCAGGGTGTTCCCATTGAGCCAGGAACCAGAACTCCTCTGTAGTGATCTGTGAATACGTTGTCTGTAGCATTCAGTCACATTACAGCTCGATCAGCTGTTCGATTTCACTTACTGGCATGTCAACTGAGCCAGGATCACAGTCAAAAGGATTGGGAACGATGTCCCAAAGTGCTCTTCCAAGCATTGGTTGGTGTGGGACACTTACTGATGCTGTGTTCTGTTAGAAACATGCACAGCTGAGGGAAGTGGGAATGGTTCGCTTTTGAAATGCTCTCTCTCCAATAATAATTCTTTCCTCTAAATCCACTGATTGTCACGATCGTCATAAGGGGTGGACCAAAATGCAGCGTGGTATGTTTCAATCCTTTTTTTAGGAAGAGAAAACTCAAATAACAAAGACAATAAAGCAAACAAACTAAACGTGACGTTCAGAGTAGTGCTCACAGGCAACTCTACCTAGACAAGATCCCACAAAGCACAACGGGAAAATGGCTACCTAAATATGATCCCCAATCAGAGACAACGATAAACAGCTGCCTATGATTGAGAACCATATCAGGCCAACATAGATATACAATTCCCCTAGATAACCCACCCTACATCACACCCCGACCCAACCAACATAGAGAGTAAACAGCTCTCTATGGTCAGGGCGTGACACTGATTCAGTCACTCATCTGTACAATGTTTTGTATTTCCTCTATATGCTTCTGTTCCATTGGTTCAGGTTCCCAAATACTGTATGTCTGTTACATTGGCAGGGAGACACATTTATTATTTTCATTACACAGAAAGTCAAGTCCTCTCTCAATGCAAAACATATTTCCAACTCTCCCCCTCGATAACCATCAAGCCTCTGTGTGAAATAGAACATAGCTATTCTCTGATCCCCATATCTCCACATAGTTTTGCGAACAAGTGTGCGCCCAGTGATGTGGTTTGATGTACACTGAACAAAAATATAAAGTTAACATGTAAAGTGATGGTCCCATGTTTCATATGCACAAAAAGCTTATTTCTCTCAAATGCTGTGTATAAATGTGTTTACGTCCCTATAATTTCTGTCTGTAATGAAGTCCTTTTGTGGAGAAAAATCATTCTTATTGGCTGGGCTTTGGCTCCCCATTGGGTCCACCATGCCTGCGCCCCTGCCTGGTCATATGAAATCCATAGATTAGGGCCTAATTCATATATTTCAATTGACTGATTTCCTTATATAAACTGTAACTCAGTCAAATCTGTGAAATTGTTGCATGTTGCGTTTATATTTTGGTTCAGTATATCTTCCAATTGAAGTGAACTGCTGCAATATATCTCTGAGTTCTGTGCTCAGCTCTTTTGCTGCCAGTTGTTCTCGGTGTATCATACAATACGTCCATATGGCAGAGGGAGACACATTCCTAGAGAGGGAGACACAACTAGACACAACTAGAGTGCAGAGGCCTGCCTGCCGTCCCACCATAGATAGAGCCCCATCTGTGCAAAAGCCCACCAGTAGATCACATGGAATCAGTTTTTCGTCAAAATATCCACGCAGCACATTGAACATCCCCTGTGCCCCCCGACATGTATAGTGAACAAAAGTCGGGGCCTCACAGCTAAAATCCATTTGAAGAGCATAAGCTGGGGAGTTTTTGAGTGGTTCAGTCTGTTTGCTCTTGATTGCTAGCAATAGCATCAATTATTTGTTTGACAGCGCTATCTGACAAAGGTATTGATGTGAGTTTTTTGGGCCACACATGTTTCACCGTATAAATTGCGGCCGGTAATATCAGAGTCTCTGTAATAGTGTGTGGTTTCATAGCATAGCAAACCTAGCCATTCACCATGGGAATGATGACCACTGGTCCAATAGGGTTCATCTTGGGGGGGAGGTCTCCACTCACTAACCACTGCTCCAATAGGGTTCATCTTGGGGGAGGTCTCCACTCACTAACCACTGGTCCAATAGGGTTTATCTTGGGGGAGGTCTCCACTCAAACCACTGCTCCAATAGGGTTTATCTTGGGGGGAGGTCTCCATTCACTAACCACTGCTCCAATAGGGTTTATCTTGGGGGAGGTCTCCATTCACTAACCACTGCTCCAATAGGGTTCATCTTGGGGGAGGTCTCCACTCACTAACCACTGGTCCAATAGGGTTCATCTTGGGGGAGGTCTCCACTCACTAACCACTGCTCCAATAGGGTTTATCTTGGGGGGGGGTCGTAATGAGCCTACTGTACCTAGACAATGGGGGGGGTCGTAATGAGCCTACTGTACCTAGACAATGCTCTTCAGTCCAGTACTATTATTAAGAAGGAGACTACCAGTTACTCACTCTAGGACGTCTCTGTTGAAGGGCTTCTTGCTGTTTCCCAGGAACTCTCCAATCATCTGCCTGCTCAGGCCCTTCCTCTGAAGCAGGAAGTGAGCCACACCTATGGGCGTGTCCGGGATGAAACCTCGTGAGATCAGGAACTGGAGACCCTTATCAGGGTTACTGACAGAGAAGAATAAAGAGGAGGAGAAATTAGATATTAAAATCCTCTTTATTTGGGTTAATATCATACAGTACACAAATCCTTCACATTTCATGCCCTCACATATAAAGGAGAGAGGGTAGAGAGAGGTAGAGAGAGGAGAGAGGAAGGGGGAAGAGAGAGAAGGGGGGTGAGGGAAGAGGCTGGAGGAGATTGTTATACGTGAGACCCCTGCTTGCTAAACAAGTTCCAAAATCACCAAGACTATGAAGATCAAAACAGTCTGGTGATGACAGTCTGGTGTGGAGGCTAGCTGTAAAACATGGTGGTGATGACAGTCTGGTGTGGAGGCTAGCTGTAAAACATGGTGGTAATGACAGTCTGGTGTGGAGGCTAGCTGTAAAACATGGTGCTAATGACAGTCTGGTGTGGAGGCTAGCTGTAAAACATGGTGCTAATGACAGTCTGGTGTGGAGGCTAGCTGTAAAACATGGTGGTAATGACAGTCTGGTGTGGAGGCTAGCTGTAAAACATGGTGGAAATGACAGTCTGGTGTGGAGGCTAGATGTAAAACATGGTGGTAATGACAGTCTGGTGTGGAGGCTAGCTGTAAAACATGGTGGTAATGACAGTCTGGTGTGGAGGCTAGCTGTAAAACATGGTGTTAATGGGAGTGTGGTAATGACAGTCTGGTGTGGAGGCTAGCTGTAAAACATGGTGGTGATGACAGTCTGGTGTGGAGGCTAGCTGTAAAACATGGTGGTAATGACAGTCTGGTGTGGAGGCTAGTGGTGATACATGGTGGTAATGACAGTCTGGTGTGGAGGCTAGCGGTGATACATGGTGGTAATGACAGTCTGGTGTGGAGGCTAGCTGTAAAACATGGTGGTAATGACAGTCTGGTGTGGAGGCTAGCTGTAAAACATGGTGGTAATGACAGTCTGGTGTGGAGGCTAGCTGTAAAACATGGTGGAAATGACAGTCTGGTGTGGAGGCTAGTTGTAAAACATGGTGGTAATGACAGTCTGGTGTGGAAGCTAGCTGTAAAACATGGTGGTAATGACAGTCTGGTATGGAGGCTAGCTGTAAAACATGGTGGTAATGACAGTCTGGTGTGGAGGCTATCTGTAAAACATGGTGGTAATGACAGTCTGGTGTGGAGGCTAGCTGTAAAACATGGTGGTAATGACAGTCTGGTGTGGAGGCTAGCTGTAAAACATGGTGGTAATGACAGTCTGGTGTGGAGACTAGTGGTGATACATGGTGTTAATGGGAGTGTGGTAATGACAGTCTGGTGTGGAGACTAGTGGTGATACATGGTGTTAATGACAGTCTGGTGTGGAGACTAGTGGTGATACATGGTGTTAATGGGAGTGTGGTAATGACAGTCTGGTCTGGAGACTAGTGGTGATACATGGTGTTAATGAGAGTGTGATAATGACAGTCTGGTGAGGAGACTAGCGGTAAAACATGGTGTTAATGACAGTCTGGTGAGGAGACTAGCGGTGATACATGGTGTTAATGGGAGTGTGATAATGACAGTCTGGTGTGGAGACTAGTGGTGATACATGGTGTTTATGGGAGTGTGGTAATGACAGTCTGGTGAGGAGACTAGCGGTGATACATGGTGTTAATGGGAGTGTGGTAATGACAGTCTGGTGAGGAGACTAGTGGTGATACATGGTGTTAATGACAGTCTGGTGAGGAGACTAGTGGTCATACATGGTGTTAATGACAGTCTGGTGTGGAGACTAGTGGTGATACATGGTGTTAATGACAGTCTGATGTGGAGGCTAGAGGTGTTAAGCTTAGCATATGGTGGAGACCATTACAATTATAAAACACATAGGCACCCACCACAATCTATCCCATTCTTAGTATAGCACAGTTCACACACACACACACACACGCACGCACGCACGCACGCACACGCACACGCACACATACAGTCCTCTTTTATAAAATACTAAAGCGTTCTTCACACATATAGGATATATACACACACAATAATATACACACTTTCTGTATAAACACACACACACACGCACAGCACAACAGTTACATAACACATCCAT
>NW_025745810.1:107500-162500 GCF_021184085.1 Oncorhynchus gorbuscha | reverse complement strand
TCCCTACCATAGCGTATATATAAACAGGACATTAAGCATATTAGCTCTTCCTACCATAGTGTATATATGAACAGGATATTAAGCATATTAGCTCTCCCTACCATAGCGTATATATAAACAGGATATTAAGCATATTAGCTCTTCCTACCATAGTGTATATGAACAGGATATTAAGCATATTAGCTCTTCCTACCATAGTGTATATGAACAGGATATTAAGCATATTAGCTCTTCCTACCATAGTGTATATATGAACAGGATATTAAGCATATTAGCTCTTCCTACCATAGTGTATATGAACAGGATATTAAGCATATTAGCTCTTCCTACCATAGTGTATATGAACAGGATATTAAGCATATTAGCTCTCCCTACCATAGTGTATATGAACAGGATATTAGCCAGGTTAGCTCTTCCTACCATAGTGTATATGAACAGGATATTAAGCATATTAGCTCTCCCTACCATAGTGTATATGAACAGGATATTAGCCAGGTTAGCTCTTCCTACCATAGTGTATATGAACAGGATATTAAGCATATTAGCTCTCCCTACCATAGTGTATATGAACAGGATATTAGCCAGGTTAGCTCTTCCTACCATAGTGTATATGAACAGGATATTAGCCAGGTTAGCTCTTCCTACCATAGTGTATATGAACAGGATATTAAGCATATTAGCTCTCCCTACCATAGTGTATATGAACAGGATATTAGCCAGGTTAGCTCTTCCTACCATAGTGTATATGAACAGGATATTAAGCATATTAGCTCTTCCTACCATAGTGTATATGAACAGGATATTAGCCAGGTTAGCTCTTCCTACCATAGTGTATATGAACAGGATATTAAGCATATTAGCTCTTCCTACCATAGTGTATATGAACAGGATATTAGCCAGGTTAGCTCTTCCTACCATAGTGTATATGAACAGGATATTAAGCATATTAGCTCTCCCTACCATAGTGTATATGAACAGGATATTAGCCAGGTTAGCTCTTCCTACCATAGTGTATATGAGCAGGATATTAAGCATATTAGCTCTTCCTACCATAGTGTATATGAACAGGATATTAGCCAGGTTAGCTCTCCCTACCATAGTGTATATGAGCAGGATATTAAGCATATTAGCTCTTCCTACCATAGTGTATATGAACAGGATATTAGCCAGGTTAGCTCTTCCTACCATAGTGTATATGAACAGGATATTAAGCATATTAGCTCTTCCTACCATAGTGTATATGAACAGGATATTAGCCAGGTTAGCTCTCCCTACCATAGTGTATATGAGCAGGATATTAAGCATATTAGCTCTTCCTACCATAGTGTATATGAACAGGATATTAGCCAGGTTAGCTCTTCCTACCATAGTGTATATGAACAGGATATTAGCCAGGTTAGCTCTTCCTACCATAGTGTATATGAACAGGATATTAAGCATATTAGCTCTTCCTACCATAGTGTATATGAACAGGATATTAGCCAGGTTAGCTCTTCCTACCATAGTGTATATGAACAGGATATTAAGCATATTAGCTCTTCCTACCATAGTGTATATGAGCAGGATATTAGCCAGGTTAGCTATTAAGCTTCCTACCATAGTGTATATGAACAGGATATTAAGCATATTAGCTCTTCCTACCATAGTGTATATGAACAGGATATTAAGCATATGAGCAGGATATTAGCCAGGTTAGCTCTTCCTACCATAGTGTATATGAGCAGGATATTAGCCAGGTTAGCTCTTCCTACCATAGTGTATATGAACAGGATATTAAGCATATTAGCTCTTCCTACCATAGTGTATATGAACAGGATATTAGCCAGGTTAGCTCTTCCTACCATAGTGTATATGAACAGGATATTAAGCATATTAGCTCTTCCTACCATAGTGTATATGAGCAGGATATTAGCCAGGTTAGCTCTTCCTACCATAGTGTATATGAACAGGATATTAAGCATATTAGCTCTTCCTACCATAGTGTATATGAGCAGGATATTAGCCAGGTTAGCTCTTCCTACCATAGTGTATATGAACAGGATATTAGCCAGGTTAGCTCTTCCTACCATAGTGTATATGAGCAGGATATTAGCCAGGTTAGCTCTTCCTACCATAGTGTATATGAACAGGATATTAGCCAGGTTAGCTCTTCCTACCATAGTGTATATGAGCAGGATACTAGCCAGGTTAGCTCTCCCTACCATAGTGTATATGAGCAGGATATTAGCCAGGTTAGCTCTCCCTACCATAGTGTATATGAGCAGGATATTAGCCAGGTTAGCTCTCCCTACCATAGTGTATATGAGCAGGATATTAGCCAGGTTAGCTCTTCCTACCATAGTGTATATGAACAGGATATTAAGCATATTAGCTCTTCCTACCATAGTGTATATGAACAGGATATTAGCCAGGTTAGCTCTTCCTACCATAGTGTATATGAGCAGGATATTAGCCAGGTTAGCTCTTCCTACCATAGTGTATATGAACAGGATATTAGCCAGGTTAGCTCTTCCTACCATAGTGTATATGAACAGGATATTAGCCAGGTTAGCTCTCCCTACCATAGTGTATATGAGCAGGATATTAGCCAGGTTAGCTCTTCCTACCATAGTGTATATGAGCAGGATATTAGCCAGGTTAGCTCTTCCTACCATAGTGTATATGAGCAGGATATTAGCCAGGTTAGCTCTTCCTACTCTTCCTACCATAGTGTATATGAACAGGATATTAGCCAGGTTAGCTCTTCCTACCATAGTGTATATGAGCAGGATATTAGCCAGGTTAGCTCTTCCTACCATAGTGTATATGAACAGGATATTAGCCAGGTTAGCTCTTCCTACCATAGTGTATATGAACAGGATATTAGCCAGGTTAGCTCTTCCTACCATAGTGTATATGAACAGGATATTAGCCAGGTTAGCTCTTCCTACCATAGTGTATATGAACAGGATATTAGCCAGGTTAGCTCTTCCTACCATAGTGTATATGAACAGGATATTAGCCAGGTTAGCTCTCCCTACCATAGTGTATATGAGCAGGATATTAGCCAGGTTAGCTCTTCCTACCATAGTGTATATGAACAGGATATTAATCATATTAGCTCTTCCTACCATAGTGTATATGAACAGGATATTAGCCAGGTTAGCTCTTCCTACCATAGTGTATATGAGCAGGATTGTCACGATCGTTATAAGGAGTGGACCAAGACGCAGTGTGGTATGTTTCCATCCTTTATTTTGGAATATCAAACTTTAAAGAACAAATGAAATGTGAAGCTAATATAATGCTCACAGGCAACTATATATAGACAAGATCCCACAAAGCACAATGGGAAAATGGCTACCTAAATATGACCCCCAATCAGAGACAATGATAAACAGCTGCCTCTGTTTGGGAACCATACTAGGCCAACATAGAAATATAATTCACCTAGATAACCCACCCTTAATTCACACACCGACCTAACCAACATAGAGAATAAAAGCTCTCTATGGTCAGGGCGTGACAAAGATATTAGCCAGGTTAGCTCTTCCTACCATAGGGTATCCATAAACAGGATATTAACATATTAGCTCTTCCTACCATCGGGTATACATAAACAGGATATTAAGCATATTAGCTCTTCCTACCATAGTCTATACAGACAGGATATTAGCCAGGTTAGCCAAATTAGCTTTCCTTAGCATAATACACGAGATACTACTAGCCAGGTTAGCTGAATTAGCTCAACAAACCATACCTCTGCATTTGAGGGGAGAGTGAGATAAGGACAAAATAAAAATGGATGCGCTTTCTGTCAATGACATAACTTATCCGTATTTGTACTGCACTGTTGGTTAGGGGCTTGTAAGTAAGTATTTCACTATAAGTAAGTTGTATTCGGCGCATGTGACTGATACAATTAGATTTCACTTGTTTTGATAACTAAGGTTAAATTCCCTGGTTTTCCAGAAATCCTGGTTGGAGGATTCTGAATTTCCTGCTTATTCCTTCCTGATTCCGGGATCCTCCAACCAGGATTTCAGAAAAACTAGGGAGTTTATTGAAAGTTCCTGAAATTTTGAGAAATACTTTTTTGAGAATGAGTGTTAGCTGATCCCTGTCAGACACTGTGATGATAGGGCATTTTTGAGCAGGCATATGCACCTGGAGTCTCTGGTGACTCAGCACTCAGCTCCGAGGACCCCTCATCTGCCACTCATTCCACCACACTGCACCATTACTTCCATCTCAACAAACATTCATTACGAGTTAGGAGTTAGGAACATCCAGTATGTTGGATACTTCTGATATTTTGGATGTGGGAAAGAATCGCACTAGCGAGGGAGGGGGAAAATATGCTGCTTCAACCCAATGTTCTCAAAACTTTTCAGGACATTTCCCATGGCCCGAATTCCCTCAGTGGCCTGGAACTTTTAATTACATCCTCCACTTGCAACGGAATTGCTAATGAAGAATTCAGGCCTTGGACGGTTGCCATTATTCTTAGGATCCACCCCTTTTGTACTCTGACTGATTGGTTCCATCTAGGCAGTCAATGGCCTTTTTCACTCTTAATATCTACAGATGGAGAATAGCCCGAACCATTATCTTCAAAGAGGGGTAGCCCGGGCCCTTGAGGATACTCCCATGGTAGGAGGTTAATTTCGTGTCAAGTCTTCTCCTTTCAGAGATATTTCCAGGTGTGCTGTTTGCTCCCCCCCACTGCTCCCCCCCTACAGCCGCCCCCTGCCGTGTACCCATCATGCATCTGTCTGACACTTGTCTTGGGAGTCCTTATCTGGGCTTGACTTAGTCACTTTTCACTAGGCAGAGTGAATGGCAGAACGGCAATTGAATTCTAAAACGGACTGAGCAGTCAAAGGAAAAAAAGCAGCAGAATTGAAATGGAAAATGTCTCTTATGCTGCATGGGAGGAGAGGCTGAGCTGAGGAGTGGGCATGGTGGCTGACCTGAGCAGTGGGCATGGTTGCTGAGCTGAGGAGTGGGCATGGTGGCTGAGCTGAGGAGTGGGCATGGTGGCTGAGCTGAGCAGTGGGCATGGTAGCTGAGCTGAGGAGTGGGCATGGTGGCTGAGCTGAGCAGTGGGCATGGTGGCTGAGCTGAGGAGTGGGCATGGTGGCTGAGCTGAGCAGTGGGCATGGTGGCTGAGCTGAGCAGTGGGCATGGTGGCTGAGCTGAGGAGTGGGCATGGTGGCTGAGCTGAGCAGTGGGCATGGTGGCTGAGCTGAGGAGTGGGCATGGTGGCTGAGCTGAGCAGTGGGCATGGTGGCTGAGCTGAGGAGTGGGCATGGTAGCTGAGCTGAGGAGTGGGCATGGTGGCTGAGCTGAGGAGTGGGCATGGTGGCTGACCTGAGCAGTGGGCATGGTTGCTGAGCTGAGGAGTGGGCATGGTGGCTGAGCTGAGGAGTGGGCATGGTGGCTGAGCTGAGGAGTGGGCATGGTAGCTGAGCTGAGGAGTGGGCATGGTAGCTGAGCTGAGGAGTGGGCATGGTGGCTGAGCTGAGGAGTGGGCATGGTAGCTGAGCTGAGCAGTGGGCATGGTGGCTGAGCTGAGCAGTGGGCATGGTGGCTGAGCTGAGGAGTGGGCATGGTAGCTGAGCTGAGGAGTGGGCATGGTAGCTGAGCTGAGGAGTGGGCATGGTAGCTGAGCTGAGGAGTGGGCATGGTGGCTGAGCTGAGCAGTGGGCATGGTGGCTGAGCTGAGGAGTGGGCATGGTGGCTGAGCTGAGCAGTGGGCATGGTTGCTGAGCTGAGGAGTGGGCATGGTTGCTGAGCTGAGGAGTGGGCATGGTAGCTGAGCTGAGGAGTGGGCATGGTGGCTGAGCTGAGCAGTGGGCATGGTGGCTGAGCTGAGGAGTGGGCATGGTAGCTGAGCTGAGGAGTGGGCATGGTGGCTGAGCTGAGGAGTGGGCATGGTGGCTGAGCTGAGCAGTGGGCATGGTTGCTGAGCTGAGGAGTGGGCATGGTAGCTGAGCTGAGGAGTGGGCATGGTGGCTGAGCTGAGCAGTGGGCATGGTGGCTGAGCTGAGGAGTGGGCATGGTAGCTGAGCTGAGCAGTGGGCATGGTGGCTGAACTGAGGAGTGGGCATGGTGACTGAGCTGAGGAGTGGGCATGGTGGCTGAGCTGTGCAGTGGGCATGGTGGCTGAACTGAGGAGTGGGCATGGTGGCTGAGCTGAGGAGTGGGCATGGTGGCTGAGCTGAGCAGTGGGCATGGTTGCTGAGCTGAGCAGTGGGCATGGTTGCTGAGCTGAGGAGTGGGCATGGTTGCTGAGCTGAGGAGTGGGCATGGTAGCTGAGCTGAGGAGTGGGCATGGTAGCTGAGCTGAGGAGTGGGCATGGTAGCTGAGCTGAGGAGTGGGCATGGTAGCTGAGCTGAGGAGTGGGCATGGTGGCTGAACTGAGGAGTGGGCATGGTAGCTGAGCTGAGGAGTGGGCATGGTAGCTGAGCTGAGGAGTGGGCATGGTGGCTGAGCTGTGGAGTGGGCATGGTGGCTGAGCTGAGGAGTGGGCATGGTGGCTGAACTGAGGAGTGGGCATGGTGGCTGAACTGAGCAGTGGGCATGGTGGCTGAGCTGTGGAGTGGGCATGGTGGCTGAGCTGAGGAGTGGGCATGGTGGCTGAACTGAGGAGTGGGCATGGTGGCTGAACTGAGCAGTGGGCATGGTGGCTAGTTGAATGCAGAGGGAAGTGTTCAGTGCTATTGAATTAAAAGCACATAACAGGAGGCTCCTTTTACTCTGCCACAGATCCTGAATTCTTCTGCACACTACCCTATAACACCAGTAGTAACTGGGAATCTCAAACCTGCTAATGACTTGAGTCTCATGTAGATGGGCAATGCAGAGATGGTGTTATATGGAAATATCCTGCAAGAACTTCAATATTATCATATATTAAATGCATGATCATTCACACTCGATTTGTGTTGAGACAGCTTTGATACCGGAGATCTCGTCAGCATATGACTGAACTATTCTTGAAGGAGGATTTGAACACTGATTGAAAAGGGAGATGTTTGGTCACCGTTGCCAAGTATCCTTATCTTCTGTACTCTATGTGTATTCAGTATGACATAATAACGCTAGGAGTTGCAAAACACAGAACAGGCTATTTTATGAGTAATCACAAAATGGATGTCGATTAGCATAATTGAGTGCGTGCATGTATTTCATGAATGAATGTGCTTTAAAGGGATGCCTAGGATAATCTTTGTGTTATCCGTATACTTTCAAAAGACATCAGTTGGGGGAATATAGGATTTTCATACGATCTTTGGAACTGAAATCGCTTTAAACATCCATCAGAACTTTCATATAAATAACATGAATAATTAACAAGGTGCTGGGAATAGTTTCAGATGAGTAAACTCAGAACAACCTTGCAAATACTGTTCTCTATCTCTCTACCTCTCTATCTCTCTTGCTCTCTCTCTCTCTCTCTAGATTTATCTCCTTTAGTCTTTCCTATGCGTTTTGAGGAGGAGGAGAGGCGAGAGGATGTGAATCTACGAAAGATGATTTGAAAATGTGCCTCTTTCTCTCCCCCTCTCTTTTTATCCCACTCCTTCCATGCAAGTTGTTTCATTCTTTCACTCTGTCATTCTCATTCTATCATTTGTTCACATGTTAATTTCACTCTTATCCCACATTCTGTAGTCCCTCATTCTCTCTCTCGTTCTTTCTCCGTCTCTCATTCTCTCTCTCGTTCTTTCTCCCTCTCTCATTCTCTCTCTCGTTCTTTCTCCCCCTCTCATTCTCTCTCTCGTTCTTTCTCCCCCTCTCATTCTCTCTCATCTTTCTCTCTCTCGTCTTTCTCCCTCTCTCATTCTCTCTCGTTCTTTCTCCCCCTCTCATTCTCTCTCTCGTTCTTTCTCCCTCTCTCATTCTCTCTCTCGTTCTTTCTCCCCCTCTCATTCTCTCTCTCGTTCTTTCTCCCCCTCTCATTCTCTCTCATACTTTCTCTCTCTCGTTCTTTCTCCCTCTCTCATTCTCTCTCGTTCTTTCTCCCCCTCTCATTCTCTCTCTCGTTCTTTCTCCCCCTCTCATTCTCTCTCTCGTTCTTTCTCCCTCTCTCATTCTCTCTCTCGTTCTTTGTCCCCCTCTCATTCTCACTCTCGTTCTCTCCCTCTCTCATTCTCTCTCTCTTTCTCTCTCTCGTTCTTTCTCCCTCTCTCATTCTCTCTCTCGTTCTTTCTCCGTCTCTCATTCTCTCTCTCGTTCTTTCTCCCTCTCTCATTCTCTCTCTCGTTCTTTGTCCCCCTCTCATTCTCACTCTCGTTCTTTGTCCCTCTCCCTGGGAGATACAGTGTATATGAGAGGAGCCCTCTAGACACCTCTTCATCCTGTTCCCTCCTCCTCAAACAGCAGAGAAAGTGCTGGTCCAGCTCTTTTAGTCTGTCTGGAGAGCCCCATTAAAGCCTTCTGATCTCACGTGGGTTTTTTACAAAGACACCAGCACTTAGTGTGTGTGTGTGTGTATTTGCACGCGTGTGTATTTGTGTGTGTAATTGTGTGTGTGTGTGGATGTGTGTATTTGTGTGGGTGTGTGTGTGTGCGTGTGTGTATTTGTGTGAGTGTGTGTGTGTGTGTGTGTGGGTACAGTGCATTTGGGAAGTATTCAGACCCCTTGACTTATTCCACATTTTGTTACGTTACAGCCTTATTCTAAAATGTATTCAATTGTTTTTTTCCCTCATCAATCTACACACAATACAACATAATAACAAAGCGAAAACAGTCTTTTTTAGTAATTTTGCTAAGATATATATATTTTTAAACATGACATTTACATAAATATTCAGACCCTTTACTGAGTACTTTGTTGAAGCACCTTTGGCAGCGATTACAGCCTCGCGTCTTCTTGGTTATGACGCTACAAGCTTGGCATGCTTCTAAACAGCTTCTACCCCCAAGCCATAAGACTCCTGAACATCTAATTAAATGGCTACCCAGACTATTTTCAGCGTCCCTCCCCCCTCTTTACACCGCTGCTACTCTCTGTTGTTATCACCTATGCATAGTCGCTTAATAACTCTACCTACATGTACATATTTCCTCATCTAACCGGTGCCCCCACACATTGACTCTGTACCGGTACCCTCCTGTATATAGTCTCGCTATTGTTATTTTACTGCTGTTCTTTAATTACTTGTTACTTGTATTTCTTATTCTTATCCATACGTTTTTAAACTGCATTGTTGGTTAGGGCTTGTAAGGAAGCATTTCACTGAAAGGTCTACACCTGTTCTATTCGGCGCATGTGACTAATAACATTTGATTTGATTTGACACCTGCATTTGGGGAGTTTCTCCCCATTCCTCTCTGCAGATCTTCTCCAGCTCTGTCAGGTTGGATGGGGAGCGTCACTGCAGAGCTATTTTCAGGTCTCTCCAGAGATGTTCGATTAGGTTCAAGTACAGGATCTGGCTGGGTCACCCAAGGACATTCAGAGACTTGTCCCAAAGCCACTCTTGCATTGTCTTGGCTGTGTGCTTAGGGTTGTTGTCCTGTTGAAAGTTGAACCTTCGCCCCAGTCTGAGGTCCTGAGCAGTCAGGAGCAGGTTTTCATCAAGGATCTCTCTGTACTTTGCTCCTTTCATCTTCGCTTCAATCCTGAATAGTCTCCCAGTCCCTGCTGCTGAAAAACATCCCCACAGCATGATGCTGCCACCACTATGCTTCACCGTAGGGATGGTGCCAGGTTTCCTCCGTGCCAGGTTTCCTCCAGACGTGGCGCTTGGCATTCAGGCCAAATGCCACGTCAGACATTGGTTTCATCAGACCAGAGAATCTTGTTTCTCATGGTCTAAGAGTCCTTTAGGTGCCTTTTGGCAAACTCCAAGTGGGCTGTCATGTGCCTTTTACTGAGGAGTGGTTTCTGTCTGGCCACTCTACCATTTATTTGATTTATTTATCCGTTATTTTACCTGAACACGTTCTCATTTGCAGCAACGACCTGGGGAATAGTTACAGGGGGGAGGGGGATGAATGAGCCAATTGTAAACTGGGGATTATTAGGTGACCGTGATGGTTTGAGGGCCAGATTGGGAATTTAGCCAGGAAGGCCCGATTGGTGGAGTGCTGCAAAGATGGTTGTCCTTCTGGAAGGTTCTCCCATCTCCGCAGAGAATCTCTAGAGCTCTGTGTTAGTGACCACCGGGTTCTTGGCCACCTCCCTGACCAAGGCCCTTCTCTCCCAATTTCTCAGTTTGGACAGTCAGGTGGTTCCACACTTCTTCCATTTAAGAATGATTCTTAAATTATTCTTAAAGGTTCTTGGGGACCTTCAAGGCTGCGGAAATGTTTTGGTACCCTTCTACAAACAATTCCTTTGACATGGCTCGGTTTTTGCTTTGACATGCACTGTCAACTGTGGGACCTTATATAGACAGGTGTGTGCTTTTCCAAATCATGTCCAATAAATAGAATTTACCACAGACTCCAATCAAGTTGTAGAAACATCTCAAGGATGATCTATGGAAACTGAGCTCAATTTCGAGTCTCATAGCAAAGGGTCTGAATGTCAAAAAAACTATTTTTGCTTTGTCATTATGGGGTATTGTGTGTAGATTGATGAGGAACAAAAACTAATTAAATCCATTTTTGAATAAGGTTGTAATATAACAAAATGTGGGGGAGAAAATGGGTCTGAATACTTTCTGAATGTATGTTTGTGTGTGTGTGTGTGTGTTTATATTTGTGTGTGTGTGTGTGTGTGTGTCTGCTGTGATGATGCTGCAGCATGTGAGCTTTTACATGGAGGCCGTTTCTGCAGCTCTCTCCCAATCTCCTTATCCCCCCACTCCCCACCACCTTCTCCCTCACACTCTCTCGCCCTCTCGTTCTGGGAGGTTCACAGACGCTCCATGCTTAAAAAAACTATTAGAGGACAATATAGAGACGTCCCTTAATGACGACATCTGTGGTATTCTAATCTGGGGATCATGGCATACAGTTTCTCCCTCTCCAGGCTGATCTCGGCTTATGTGGATATGGACCATATAAGGGGAGAGGAGACAGCCACAGATAAAAGAGGGAAGATATTTCTGGGCACGAAGACAAACAGAAGGTGACGGGCGCTCTGCAGAACAGAGGCGGTTAACCACAGCTGCAGGGAGGGAGAGAGAGGGGGAGGAAAAGGGCGGAGAGAGAGAGATGGTGTAAATAGAGAAAGATATGTTTAGTGTGAGAGATGTAAATAGAGAATGATATGTGTAGTCAGAAAGAGAGAGATGGTGTAAATAGAGAAAGATATGTTTAGTGTGAGAGATGTAAATAGAGAATGATATGTGTAGTCAGAAAGAGAGAGATGGTGTAAATAGAGAAAGATATGTTTAGTGTGAGAGATGTAAATAGAGAATGATATGTGTAGTCAGAAAGAGAGAGAGGCAGGGAGAAAGAGAGAGATGCAAGCTGAGAGCAGTGAAAATCATGGAGAAACTTACAGAAGATAAAGTGCTGTCTCATGGTGAGATCCATGATTATAAACCCCCACCCGTATGTGTGTGTGTGTGAGTGTGAGTGTGAGTGTGAGTGTGCGTGTGCGTGTGTGTGTGTGTAAGAGCATTGTTTGTCCATGGATGAATTTTTGTCAGTTCACTCCCATTCGCCGATCACTGGCTAGATTTTAGCAATAGCATCATCACCTAATGTCCACAATATTTATTTCACTAACCCAGCCTGGGTAAGGAGGGAATGGTTGGGTACTCACACATTGAAAAGGTTGAGGCCGATGCGGTAGAGGCGCTTGCGCATGACGTCGGTGGAGAGTGTGGGCGACTTGCAGCTGGCCGGGTTCTCGCAGTGGTAGCGCGGCAGACTGAGGATCATGGCCTGCAGGGCCTCCTTGGATGAGGCCTCCGATGCCGAGCGTGCCTCCGTGGAAGTGCTGTTGCTGCAGCTTATCTGCTCGGAACTGGTTTCAGCCGTCTCCGAGCCGCTCCGCTTGGCCTCCAGGGCCTCGGTGGATGGGGTTGCCACTGAGGGTGCACCATCCTGGGGTTGAGGTGGCTGGACGGGCTGGATGACCACCTCCGGGGTCTGTGGGTTGGCTAGTTTGTCCAGGGGGGTCAAGGGGGGGTTGCTGGCCCTCCTCCTCCTCTAGCTCCTCTTCACTGGGCGGGGGCGCAGGGAAGTCGGCGTCCTGCCCCTCTACTTCTACCACTGGTTCCGGGGGCGGAGGGGGCTCGTGGGGAGGGACAGGAGGGTCTGTGGGTTCGGCGGTGACCTCTTCAGGGGGAGGAGGGGAGTGTTTTTTAGGGGGTGAGGGCGGGGGAGCGGTGGGCATGGTGGGGGTGGTGGCTGCACCCCCCTGCTGCTGCTGGACGCAGTTGCCCATGGAGACAGAGGCCGATGACTCCATGACGGAGGAGGACATGCGGAAGTTCTGATTGTCAATCTGAACGGTCACGTCGCGGAAGGCCATCAGCAGCTTGCTGGCGCTGCGGGGCAGGTCGCCTGTATTCTCCCCAACTGATATGCTCTGGAGAAAAGCCTGGTCCAACCCTCCTCCTCCCACTTCTCCTCCTCCCCCCGGCCGCACTGAAGGACTCTGCACTGAACTGATAGGCCCCTCCTTCCTGGAGGGAGCACATGGTCTTCAGGCTCCAGTTGCTGAGTGCGTCGTCGATGGACTTTGCCAACGACTGCACCTGCTCTGTGAATGAGTCCTCCAGGTCGGTCAGGGTGCCGCCCACTGTGGCGGGCAGTGATGGCGAGCGCACTAGGGGGATACCCGCCAGGCTGCAGCCTTCGGCCAGCGCCCGCTCGGCGGAGAAGCCCTCAGCGTTCTGCACGCGCACCTTGCGCATGGAGATGCGCCGCGGCAGGCGACTCTCCAGCAGGGAGTTGCGGATCTTCTCAAAGTTCTTGCTGAGCTGGTACTGGCGGAAGGCGGTCTGGATCTTGGTGGCAGCGCGGCGGGAGATGAGGTGGCCGCCGTATTTGTGCTCTAACATTTCGATCTGGAAAACACAGAGGAGAGGGAGACAGGAGAGGTATGAGTGAAACTGAGCTGCTTGGATATTTCAACGCTACATGCAGCAGTTGACAGTACAAGGCAGTTGGGTAACAAAACATTCTATGACATGAAGAGGGGCTTTGGCTCTAGGCAGAGGAGTTGGAGATAAAAGCAGGGAGACAACACAAATACAAAGGACATCCATAATACCACTTAGCACGTGGTTCTCCCTCAAGATGAACAAGATGCCGTCTCTACACACCAGCATCCACATGTACAAAGACATGCCCTGAATACCTCTTCTTTAAATTGCCAAAAATACAATGAATGTGATACTTTCCAATCAAATAAGGCTGCAGTTACTCCAAATGACAAGAGGTGACCATGACGACCTTTGAAACACAATGACATTGATTGGATCTAATGCAAATGGGCATGAACCTGAACATGTAAATGTTAAGGTCACAAAAATGGGACGGACAATTTAACACTCCCTCAACACAAAAAAATGGTCATTAGAGAGGAAAAATATTGGACACCTGAACATTTACTCAGAGCAAAGAAAAGTAATGGTGGGTGACAAGACGCCGCAAATGTAGCACCTACGGGACCCATAATCCTTTTGGTGTACAGCGGGATCAATCAGCACGGAGAGAGAGGCTGCCTTATAATGAACAACGTTTTTAAACTTTCAATATTCACCCTCCATGGTGCACATAATATCAATATAAGAGCTGAAAGAGAGAGGGAGGTCAAGAGAGAGGGAGGTAAAGAGAGAGGTAAAGAGAGAGGGAGGTCAAGAGAGAGGGAGGTAGAGAGAGGGGGGAGGTAAAGAGAGGGAGGGAGGTAAAGAGAGAAAGGGAGGTAAAGAGAGAGAGGGAGGTAAAGAGAGAGAGGGAGGTAAAGAGAGAGAGGAAGGTAAAGAGAGAGGTAAAGAGAGAAGGGAGGTAAAGAGAGAGGGAGGAGGTAAAGAGAGAAAGGGAGGTAAAGAGAGAGAGGGAGGTAAAGAGAGAGAGGGAGGTAAAGAGAGAAAGGGAGGTAAAGAGAGAAAGGGAGGTAAAGAGAGAGAGGGAGGTAAAGAGAGAAAGGGAGGTAAAGAGAGAAAGGGAGGTAAAGAGAGAGAGGGAGGTAAAGAGAGAGAGGGAGGTAAAGAGAGAGAGGAAGGTAAAGAGAGAGGTAAAGAGAAAGGGAGGTAGAGAGAGAGGGGGAGGTAAAGAGAGAGAGGGAGGTAAAGAGAGAAAGGGAGGTAAAGAGAGAAAGGGAGGTAAAGAGAGAGAGGGAGGTAAAGAGAGAGAGGAAGAGAGAGAGGGAGGTAAAGAGAGAGAGGGAGGTAAAGAGAGAGAGGGAGGTAAAGAGAGAGAGGGAGGTAAAGAGAGAGAGAGGTAAAGAGAGAGAGGGAGGTAAAGAGAGAGAGGGAGGTAAAGAGAGAGAGGGATGTAAAGAGAGAGAGAGAGAGAGAGAGAGGTAGGTAAAGAGAGAGGTAAAGAGAAAGGGAGGTAAAGTTAGACAAAAAAGTAAGAGGGTAGAATATGAATGAGAAATTAAATCACAAAATGAATGGTGCCTGTATGAAGGAGGCATTATGTGATAAGTATTATCAATTTAATAATAATAATTGTGTCAGCACATTCTATTATATATATAAGCATAGTTCTAATGCAACACTCAAGTGGTTTAAGGGGAAAGTGCTAATATATATATATATATATATATATATATATACATATATATATATATATATATATATATATATATATATATATATATATATATATATATATATATATATATATATACTATTTTGTTGCCTTACAACCTGGAATTAAAATAGATTTTTGGGGGGGTTTGTATAATTTGATTTACACAACATGCCTACCACTTTGAAGATTCAAAATATTTTTATTGTGAAACGAACAAGAAATAAGACAACAAAAACTGAAAACTTGAACGTGCATAACTATTCACCCCCCCAGAGTCAATACTTTGTAGAGCCACCTTCTGCAGCAATTACAGCTGCAAGTCTCTTGGGATATGTCTCTATAAGCGTGGCACATCCAGCCACTGTAACGACGTTCTTCGTTTGTGGAAAGAGAGTCGGACCGAAATGCAGCGTAGTTGTTACTCATGTTCTTTAATGAAGAGAATGACGATACATGAAATAACTAAACAAATACAAAAACAACAAACGGAACGTGAAACCTAATTACAGCCTATCTGGTGAAACTACACAGAGACAGGAACAATCACCCAAGAAATACAAAGCGAAACCAGGCTACCTAAATACGGTTCCCAATCAGAGACAACGAGAATCACCTGACTCTGATTGAGAACCGCCTCAGGCAGCCAAGCCTATACAACACCCCTCATCAGCCGCAATCCCAAATACTACAAACCCCAATACGAAAATACAATAACATAAACCCATGTCACACCCTGGCCTGACCAAATAATTAAAGAAAACACAAAATACTAAGACCAAGGCGTGACAGCCACTGGGATTTTTGCCATTTCTTCATGGCAAAACTGCTCCAGCTTCTTCAAGTTGGATGGGTTCCGCTTGTGTATAGCAATCTGTAAATCCTACCACAGATTCTCAATTGGATTGAGGTCTAGGTTTTGACTAGGCCATTCTAAGACATTTAAATGTTTCCCCTTAAACCACTCAAGTGTTGCATTAGCACTATGCTTCGGGTCATTGTCCTGCTGGAAGGTGAATCTCTGTCCCAGTCTCAAATCTCTGGAAGACTGAAACAGGTTTCCCTCAAGAATTTCCCTGTAATTAGCGCCCCTTATCATTCCTTCAATTCTGATGATTTTCCCAGTCCCTGCCAATAAAAAACATCCTCACAGCATGATGCTGCCACCACCATGCTTCACTGTGGGGATGGTGTTCTCTGGGGAATGAATGGTGTTGTGTTTGCTCCAGACATAGCGTTTTCCTTGATGGCCAAAAATCTCAATTTTAGTCTCATCTGACCAGAGTAACTTCTTTCATATGTTTGTGGAGTCTCCCACATAACTTTTGGCAAACACCAAACATGTTTGCTTATTTTTTTCTGGCTCTGTGGAGTGTACGGCTTAAAGTGGTCCTATGGACAGATACTCCAATCTCCGCTGTAGAGCTTTGCAGCTCCTTCAGGTTTATCTTTGGTCTCTTTGTTGCCTCTCTGACTAATGCCCTCCTTGCCTGGTCCGTGAGTTTGGTGGGTGGCCCTCTCTTGGCAGGTTTGTTGTGGTTCCATATTCTTTCCACTTTTTTTACAATGGATTTAATGGTGCTCTGTGGGATGTTCAAAGTTTCTGATATTTTTTTATAACCCAACCCTGATCTGTACTTCTCCAAAACTTTGTCCCTGACCTGTTTGGAGAGCTCCTTGGTCTTCATAGTGCCGCTTGCATGGTGGTGCCCCTTGCTTAGTGGTGTTGCAGACTCCGGGGCCTTCAGAACAGGTGTATATATACTGTGATCATGTGACACTTAGATTGCACACAGGTTGACTTTATTTAACTAATTATGTGACTTCTGAAGGTAATTGATTGCACCAGATATTATTTAGGGGCTTCATAGCAAAGGGGGTGAATACATATGCATGCACCACTTTTCTTTTTTTTTGTTGAATTTTTTGAAAAAAGTAATTTTCTTAATTTCACTTCACAATTTGGACTATTTTGTGTATGTCATCACATGAAATCCAAATAAAAATACATTTAAATTACAGGTTGTAATGCAACAAAATAGGAAAAACGCCAAGGAGGGTGAATACTTTCGCAAGGCACTGTAATATTATAATAATAGTGGGTGCTTGTATTTGTATTTAGGAGAGGGAGAAAAAATGTGTTACTATCTGTCTAATATCTGTGTGGCCAAAACGTTCATTGCCTTCAATAAATCAGAACCACTATCTGTGGGTGCAATTGAGATGCACTCTACTCTCTCTTCTACACTGAATAACCTGAAAGCTATTAATTGTGCCTGGAAATAAACGACTGTGAGATAAAAAGGCAGTTCTGATTTGATTTGGGTAGGGATAAAAAAAATGCATGGAACCTTTACCAACTCTCTTCACAGAACAATCACATTCTATATATTTCTAGAGTTTCTTTGCATGTGATGGCTGTGGCAATCTCTGGCCTATGGATGTGTCAGTTATACCCTGTTCAGTTAAACTGTGTCAACCCTGTACACTATCCCTATGGGTTGATCTCGCCAATGTTCTCTGAGAACATAGAAAATGTGGTGCTATTCTCCATCTTGTCACAAGGTTTCTCGACATATGTCTGCTCAGTTGAGGACTTGAACCGAGGGCAGGATCCGAAATATATATGGACTGAGTCCGCTCACGTCAAATTATCCCCCCTGTGGCTCAAAGGCAATTGGGCGAATGGTTTTAGAAGGGATTGCGGGGCCACCAGGGGATCAACGTGATACTTTCAACTACTACTCTGCAGTCCCAAGCAAAGTCACCTGCATCCTATAGACTTCTATGGGGAAGAACAGATAGCCATGCAATAATGCACACTAGGCTTTGCAATTTGCGATAAGTGGGGTGGCTGCAGCATGATGCAATCTCAGCCCATTGTCATTTGGAGAACTCCATCCCTTAGAAAGGCTCTTTAGAAAACCCAAATGACACTGAGAAATCCATCTTGTCTGATCCCTTTTACATTGCACTGCAGCGAGGCCTCTGTGAGAAAGGGAAGAGATGTTGGGAGAATATTAAAGTCGTTCTGAATGAGCCTGGCCCTTTAAGCTATAGTCTATAGTCTCTGTGAGGCATCTCAGAATGAGAACATGGCTTTCTCTTCCCGCAGACCGGTATTGGGCCTTGCCTTGAATATTCATCACTTTTTATCTATCTGGAATGTTCAGACAGACGGAACTTTGAGTACACACTCAATATGACAAAATCAGCTTCGTCACTCTGCTGACTTCGTCTGGACAGAATGGGTAGGCTTAAAAAAACAGAGTTAAGGTAATAACCACAACCCATCCCTCAGAAAGTTGTCACTCGTCAAAACGAATGACAGAAATAATGTCTGAGGCAGAGATAGCCTTGGATCTGAGCCGGGAGCTGGGAGGGGGCTGCTTTGATTAAAGGCGGCAGTTTGGCTTGTTTGTTTTGCCTTCCGAATGAGTTGGCAGGGGACGGCGCATAAAGAATTTAGGTCCCATCACAGCTTTATCTGAGCCTGTATCTCTCTGGTACATTCTGCCATCTCCATTAGACACTGAAAGCCTGGGTGAGCAGGAGAGAGAGATGGTGGGATGGAGGGGGAAGGTGGGTAGTGGAACTAAAAGAGGTAGACTGAGAGGCAATGGAGATATGGTAGAGCAGGGCTCTCCAACCCTGTTCCTGGAGAGCTACCATCCTGTAGGTTTTAACTCCAACCCTGTTCCTGGAGAGCTACCATCCTGTAGGTTTTCACTCCAACCCTGTTCCTGGAGAGCTACCATCCTGTATGTTTTAACTCCAACCCTGTTCCTGGAGAGCTACCATCCTGTAGGTTTTCACTCCAACTCTGTTCCTGGAGAGCTACCATCCTGTAGGTTTTCACTCCAACTCTGTTCCTGGAGAGCTACCATCCTGTAGGTTTTCACTCCTACCCTGTTCCTGGAGAGCTACCATCCTGTAGGTTTTCACTCCAACTCTGTTCCTGGAGAGCTACCATCCTGTAGGTTTTCACTCCAACTCTGTTCCTGGAGAGCTACCATCCTGTAGGTTTTCACTCCAACCCTCATCTAGGGCACTTGATTCTAATAATTAGCTGGTTGATGAACTGAATCAAGTTAGTTACAACTGGGGATGGAGTGAAACCCTACAGGATGGTAGCTCTCCAGGAACAGAGTTGGAGTGAAAACCTACAGGAGGGTAGCTCTCCAGGAACAGAGTTGGAGTGAAAACCTACAGGATGGTAGCTCTCCAGGAACAGAGTTGGAGAGTGAAAACCTACAGGAGGGTAGCTCTCCAGGAACAGAGTTGGAGTGAAAACCTACAGGAGGGTAGCTCTCCAGGAACAGAGTTGGAGTGAAAACCTACAGGATGGTAGCTCTCCAGGAACAGTTTTGAAAACTCTTCAAAGAAAAATCCAGAAATATTTATTTTTAAAATGCTGAGGTGACACCGATCTAACATGAGGCAAATGGTATTTTGGGGTTATAATATGGTTTGATAACCAAACGTTACACACTAGGGGGTCAAAGGGCGAGAGCCAAGTGGACTTTATAGGACAGACAGAATTCACACACAACCAGGCCTTTGACCTGATGAGCGTATGGAGTTGTGGTGATGAATTGAAACAAGACCAGTCTGTGTATGAGAGATGGGACTCTGCCTCTTTGCCACTGAAATATTAATACCCCAAGGCTTGCAGAAATAGCGCATTCAGAGTTTGTTTTCGGGGGGGATGTTTATGCCAGGAATGAAAATGGTTTCCAATATTAAAGGTCAGACTTTCTATGGGGAACAATCTGGTTTTTTGAAGTGCTATTTTTGGTTCTGGCTTATCAGATCTGGCTATTCAGAGAAATGTGCTACGGATGGTATCTCTTGGCCTTCTCCCTGGCTGCATTCATCTGGGTGAATAGTCTCCAAGGACGAGCTGGCATTCACAGTCTGTCACGCAACCCATTCACTTCATCTCACCAAATGTCACGATACAGGTGGACAACAAAATGAACACATATGCAAACCCAGCCTGAAGTCAATTATGAGCCAAACACACTTCAGGGATTTTGAAGAATGTTGTGTTCAGAAAAAGGTATCCTCAGTTGAATTTGTTTGTTCATCGTATTCATTGGCGTTTAGCTTAGTGACCCATGTATATTTATGAGTGTCACCCTCAAATTGAGTTCTGGCACAGAGATTAAATAGCAGATGATTACATTTGCATGCAACAAACACATAGTTGAGAGGGCACGACTAATGCTACCTACTAATTATAAGCTCATTCATGTCAGGTCAGTTCATTTGCACCAGGAAAATGGTCAACTTTACATGATTATGGCGTTATACTGTGCTTTGTAACATAAAAGGGCTACAGCTAATTCTGAGGAATAGAGCATCAATCAGAACAGCTCTTACTGTTTATCAGGAATGGAGATTCATTTGGTGTCCACAACGTAAGAGAGTCAGGCGATAACCTACAGTAGGTCAAGCACAGGAGATTGGTGGCATCTTAATTGGGGAGGACGGGCTCGTGGTTAATGGCTGGAGCACTGAGGTCGAGTAAGTAGTTGACTTATTGAGCATCGGCTTCAACCCTTTCAGGTTTATTAACCTTTGTTGTGAGAAGCAGTTGGAGATTCTACGTTCACTTCTCAAAAGGCATGAAGTGTGACAGTTCAACCGACGCAAAAAGCTGGCAGAAGATTAAAAAAAAGAACTTGACAGGATTCCATCGACCCGTCTTTCATAACATTTCATCTCTAGAGTATTGAAGACGGGACACGATCAGTTTTCACTGCTCTCAGCATACCCAGCCAACGGTGTGATAAAATGTGCTAATCCACCCATTTTTAAGCATCAGCCGTTTAAAGACGCTCGGGTAAACATATTGAACTTTGAGACACGGAGTGCATCTACCCCTCAACAAAAAAATCTGCCTTAAAAAGTTGGGTTGATGTGGATTACTTAGCTCGCATTTCCATAATGGCATTGTGAGATGTATTGCTCATAAATATCCCCTCTCTCTGGTGGAGGTTTGGAGAGTGATTATGAGGGAACACAGGCAGTCTGATAACATCCCTCACCCCGCCGCTGAGAAACATTACAGAGATAAATGTAGTTTGATTAATGAGGCTCGAATCCAATGCTTTCTCAAGAAGGAATCTGCGGAACAAAAAGGCAATTATGGGCCCAGAGACAAAATTGAGGGTATTCGACAAATGGGTCCGTTAGAGGAGGGAGCCTTCATCAACCAGCCTATCAACTGGCACACTTGTACAACTAATGCTATTAGACCAATGGTTCTTTTACAGGACTGACTGGACCCACGGTTTGTACTTGCAATGAGCTCTTAACTGCCGATACTACCTACAGAGCAGGCTATGCAGCGTAAATGTATTCTGTATAAAATCACATTGTGGCTCAGTTTATCCTTGAGCAAGGAGATTCTAATGACAGGAATATTGATGTCAGAATACACCAAAAGCCTTTTGTGAACACTACCTTTGCCCTGGTCATGATTAACTATGATTGTACTAATATACAATACTTACATTGCCAAATACCAAAATGTTGGTTCTGAAAAACGTTTACGTTAAATATAGAGTGAGCAATATACTATGGCATTTATCCTATGAAAACTCTCTACGTGAGCACATACTGTTGAAGTCGGAAGTTTACATACACCTTAGCCAAGTACATTTAAACTCAGTTTTTCACAATTCCTGACATTTAATCCTAGTAAGAATTCCCTGTCTTGGGTCAGTTAGGATCACAACATTATTTTAAGAATGTGAAATGTCAGAATAATGGTAGAGAGAATTATTTACTTCAGCTTTATTTCTTTCATCACATTCCCAATGGGTCAGAGGTTTACATACACTCAATTAGTATTTGGTAGCATTGCCTTTAAATTGTTTACCTTGGGTCAAACGTTTCAGTTAGCCTTCAACAAGCTTCCGACAATAACTTGAGTGAATTTTGGCCCATTCCTCCTGACAGAGCTGGTGTAACTGACTCAGGTTTAGTGGCCTCCCTGCTCGCACATGCTTTTTCAGTTCTGCCCACACATTTTCTATGGGATTGAGGTCAGGGCTTTGTGATGGCCACTCCAATACCTTGACTTTGTTGTCCTTAATTAAGCCATATTGCTACAACTTTGAAAGTATGCCTGGGGTCATTGTCCATTTGGAAGACTCATTTGCGACAAAGCTTTAACTTCCTGACTGATGTCTTGAGATGTTGCTTCGATATATCCACACCATTTTTGTGAAGTGCACAAGTCCCTCCTGCAGTAAAGCACCCCCACAACATGATGCTGCCACCCCGTGCTTCAAGGTTGGGATGGTGTTCTTCGGCTTGCAAGCCTCACCCTTTTTCCTCCAAACATAATGATGTTCATTGTGGCCAAACAGCTATATTTTTGTTTCATCAGACCAGAGTACATTTCTCCCAAAAATACGATCTTTGTCCCCATGTGCAGTTGCAAACCGTAGTCTGGCTTTCTTATGGCGGTTTTGGAACAGTGGCTTCTTCCTTGCTGAGCGGCCTTTCAGGTTATGTCAATAAGGACTCGTTTTACTGTGGATATAGATACTTTTGTACATGTTTCATCCAGCATCTTCACAAGGTACTTTCCTGTTGCTCTGGACATTTCGCACCAAAGTACATTCATCTCTAGCTCCCAAGGATGAACCAGACTTGTGGAGGTCTACAATTTTTTTCCTGAGGTCTTGGCTGATTTCTTTTCATTTTCCCATGATGTCAAGCAAAGAGACACTTGAAGGTAGGCCTTGAAATACATATCCAGGTACACCTCCAATTGACTCAAATTATGTCAATTAGCCTATCAGAAGCTTCTAAAGCCATGACACCATTTTCTGGAATTTTCCATGCTGTTTAATGGCACAGTCAACTTAGTGTATGCAGTCTTCTGACCCACAGGAATTGTGATACAGTGAATTATAAGTGAAATAATCTGTCTGTAAACAATTGTTGGAAAAATGACTTTTGTCATGCACAAAGTAGATGTCCTAACTGACTTGCCAAAACTATAGTTTGTTAACAAGAAATTTGTGGAGTGGTTGAAAAACAAGTTTTAATGACTACAAGCTAAGTGTATGTAAGCTTCCGACTTCACCTGTATAAACAGCCTCAAGGTATCGTCCATGTGATGGGATCATTCTCACGCTAATCTGTGGCAGGACCTACTCCCCACCCATAGACTGTGAAAGGAAACCTCATCTGGAGTTTCTCTCTCTGGGCAGAATATAAATCTAACACATCAGACATGTAAAGCAATCCTGACACACAGAGAGGGAGGCAGTGAAGGAGATCATCTTTAAAAGAGAGATTAAAAGAGTGACGAGGTGGGGGGGGTTAAATCTTAATCAGGACTAGAGGTTAGTGTAACAGAGATAAGGGGTGAAATAGGGGTGAGGATGAGGGTGATAAGGGGTGAAATAGTGGTGATGATGAGGAAGAGTAGTGTTGAAATAGGGGTGAGGATGATGGAGATAATGGGTGAAATAGGGGTGAGGATGAGGGAGAGTAGGGTTGAAATAGGGGAGAAGATGAGGGTGATAAGGGGTGAATTAGGGCAACTAACTGTAAGTCGCTCTGGTTAACCTCTCTGCGAGTAAGGCTAGTTTCCTGAATTTCCGCCTGTCTGACGTGCCCAAAATAAACTGCCTGTTCCTCGGGCCCAGAAGCTAGGATATGCATATAATTGGTATGATTGGATAGAAAACACTCTGCAGTTTCTAAAACTGTTAAAGAAATGTCTGTCAGTATAACATAACTGATATAGCAGGCGAAAGCCTGAGGAACATTGATCCGTGAAAAAGAAATGTTGAGCTTGGAATGACTTCCAATGCAATGCTATTGAAAGATCTTATTTCCGCCTCCCAGACTGCAGTCCCTATGGCTTCCAGTAGATGTCAACAGTCTTTATACAAGGTTTACGTTTTTTTGAAAAATTAAGTATTTGTTGTCGTTGAGCAACAGGACAAAAGTAGTATTTTTTCAAGCGTGAATGTGTGCGCACTCTTCATTCTTTTCCTTTGCTATTGAACATAATATTCTCCGTCTGAAATATTATCGTTTATTTAGATATTAGACAATTAATAAAAAACATAGTTTGAAAGAACTTTGCTGGTAACATTTTGGAATCCTTTGTATGCATGTTGAAAGACTGGATTATTGAATTAGTTTTTGGGATATAAAAAGGACTTTATTGAACAAAACAACCATTCATTGTGTAGCTGGGACCCTTGGGATTGCAACCAGAAAAATATCTCCAAAGGTAAGTGATTGATTTTATCGCTATTTATGATTTTGTGTTGCTAGTGCTGGTTTGAAATATATGTTGACATGGGGCTCTGTCCTCAGACAATCAAATGCTATGCTTTCGCCGTAAAGCCTTTTTGAAATCTGACAACGCAGTTCGATTACCAAGGTTCTAAGCTAAAGAATAATGTATGAAATTTGTATTTTCATGAATGTTTAATATTCCGATTTTGTATTTTGAATTTGGTGCGCTCCGATTTCACCGTATTTTGTTGAATTTGATCCCGCTAGCGATCTTCGCGCTAAGAGGATAAGAGTGTCTGATAAATGACTAACACGTAAATGAAGGCACTGTATATGGTTCAGCAAGTTGTTGTTTTTACACCTTGAGAACTACACTGTTCGCTCACAAGTTTCTCTCTCTTTTCTCTTTCTCTGGTCTTGAGGTGTGACTGATGATCTTTGTGAGAGCTGGAAATGGAAAGGTTGTCTTACCTGGTTGAAGGTCAGTGGACGGAATGGGAATGGAAAGGTTACCTGGTTGAAGGTCAGTGGACGGAATGGGAATGGAAAGGTTACCTGGTTGAAGGTCAGTGGACGGAATGGGAATGGAAAGGTTACCTGGTTGAAGGTCAGTGGACGGGATGGGAATGGAAAGGTTACCTGGTTGAAGGTCAGTGGACGGGATGGGGAATGGAAAGGTTACCTCGTTGAAGATCAGTGGACGGATGGGGAATGGAAAGGTTACCTCGTTGAAGATCCGTGGATGAGATGGGGAATGGAAAGGTTACCTGGTTGAAGGTCCGTGGACGGGATGGGGAATGGAAAGGTTACCTCGTTGAAGATCCGTGGATGAGATGGGGAATGGAAAGGTTACCTGGTTGAAGGTCAGTGGATGAGATGGGGAATGGAAAGGTTACCTGGTTGAAGGTCAGTGGACGGGATGGGAATGGAAAGGTTACCTGGTTGAAGGTCAGTGGACGGAATGGGAATGGAAAGGTTACCTGGTTGAAGGTCAGTGGACGGGATGGGAATGGAAAGGTTACCTGGTTGAAGGTCAGTGGATGAGATGGGGAATGGAAAGGTTACCTGACTGAAGGTCAGTGGACGGGATGGGAATGGAAAGGTTACCTGGTTGAAGGTCAGTGGATGGGATGGGGAATGGAAAGGTTACCTCGTTGAAGGTCAGTGGACGGATGGGGAATGGAAAGGTTACCTGGTTGAAGGTCAGTGGATGGGATGGGGAATGGAAAGGTTACCTCGTTGAAGGTCAGTGGACGGATGGGGAATGGAAAGGTTACCTGGTTGAAGGTCAGTGGACGGAATGGGAATGGAAAGGTTACCTGACTGAAGGTCCGTGGATGGGATGGAGAATGGAAAGGTTACCTGGTTGAAGGTCAGTGGACGGAATGGGAATGGAAAGGTTACCTGACTGAAGGTCAGTGGATGAGATGGGGAATGGAAAGGTTACCTGGTTGAAGGTCAGTGGACGGGATGGGGAATGGAAAGGTTACCTGGTTGAAGGTCAGTGGATGAGATGGGGAATGGAAAGGTTACCTGGTTGAAGGTCAGTGGACGGGATGGGGAATGGAAAGGTTAACTTGTTGAAGGTCAGTGGATGAGATGGGGAATGGAAAGGTTACCTGGTTGAAGGTCAGTGGACGGGATGGGGAATGGAAAGGTGGAAAGTGGATTAATGGAAAGGTTACCTGGTTGAAGGTCAGTGGACGGGATGGGGAATGGAAAGGTTAACTTGTTGAAGGTCAGTGGATGAGATGGGGAATGGAAAGGTTACCTGGTTGAAGGTCAGTGGACGGGATGGGGAATGGGGTGGTCAAAGCCCCTCATATGCAGTGTCAAGGCCCTCATATGCAGATGAGTGTCTGATGAATCCAACGTCTCAGATGAATGGGATGATGAGAACACACACACACACACAACACACACACATGCATGCACAGGCACACATACACACACGGAGTTGACAAACAGACGCGCACGTACACACACACACCATGTAAATGAGATGTGAGACACAGAACAGGGAGATGGGTCTCTGTATGTTAGCAGGGCCATCACACATGGATGATTTCCTGAACACTTACTACATGTACAGTAGAGTTTCTAATCTAGACATATGGCAACTCTGAACATATGATGTTAATGTGAAAACAACATAAGACAAACAGACCAGGAGAGAAGACATGAGTTTAGTCCATGCAAGCAGCACAACCACCATCGGGAATATTACTTCATTCTGTTACCATGACGATGCATCATTTACACAAGAGATTGTGTGATTGTGTGAGTGAGAGAAAGAGTCAGTGGGAAGCAACTAAATGTGTTCCATTTAAAAACCTCCCAGACACTTAGACACACAGTGTGAGCCATTCGTTAAACAGCAAGCTACCACACAGCAGAGGAAGGTACTGTGAGAACAGAACACACGCCGCCTCAGTAGAAGGTCACTGTTCCACATCTGTTCAAAAGACAAAAGCCATGTTATGTTAATGAAGGTGAAAATGACAGTGGCGATGATGATGATGATGATGATGATGATGATGATGATGATGATGATGACTCATGTTAATGAAGAAGAGAGAAAGACTCAACAACCCAAAACACCCTAAGAACACCTGCAGAGCCAACTTCAAAGGCAAATAATGTCAATCAACTGCCAGCCGAGGACAATCCACAAAAAAACAGCCATAACAAACAAACAATCCCAGATGAACCAAATCAACAACAGCCTCAACAGACAAAACAAACAGCCATGACCTCAGACAGAACCTCAACAAACAACCACAAAGACCACAAGACATACAGTACAACCCAAGCCGAGCCCCCCTCTCCCCTACCCCCGCCCATATCACACCGTTCCCCCCCACCCCCACACACCCTACCTGCTTGTTTTTGAGGTCGAGCGAGAGCTCGTAGTCGGAGGTGGCGGAGTGCGAGCAGGCCCCGTTGCGCTGCACCCTCATGGGGGAAGCTGTGTGGTGCAGGCTGGCCCTCCTCCCCGTCGCTCCCCCCCGGGCCTCTGCCCCATCCTCCTCCTCCTCCACCTCAGTCTCTACTGCTGCCTCCCCCTCATGCTGCTGCTCCTGCTGCGAATCCACCACCTCTTTCTGCTTTATCTCCTCCTCCTCCTTATCTCCTCGTTCTCCCTCCTCCTGCTCGAGTTCCCCTCTGCTTGGTGAGCGGGAGGCTGCGGGGGTGACCTCCTGCTGTGTTTTGCCCACACTCGTGCCCTCGGGTTTAGGCTGAGGCTGGGGTTCAGGTTGGGGCTGGGCTTGGAACTCAGTCTGCTGGGGTTGGACCTGGGGCTGGAGCTCCCCTTCTCCCTCTCTCTTTCCCTCCTCACCTGAGGGTGAGTCTGGAGGAATGTCGTCGCTGCAGAAAGGAGGAGAAAACGGCAGAGTGAGGGTTCTGCTTCCTGCTGGCTGACCTTTGACCTCTTCTCCAGGCTGGCTGGCTGGGTCGTAGTAGGGGTTTGACCTCTGTGTGAACCTCTCTCTGTGTCTCTGGTGATACGAGGTGTGTGCAGGGTCAGAAGAACAGGAGTCTGTCAGTTTGTCTGTGTGTCAGCGGAGGCTGTCCGGTATAGACAGCACAAGCACAGAACAGAGGACACTATACGACCACAGTGCATTTCAGTTTCAGTATTCAAAGAGGACAGACACACTGCATCAACACCACACAGAGGAGTTATTATGAGGACACACGAAGAACAACTTTGGGGGAATCCGACAGCGACACACAGACATGGGATACAGTCATGCAGCTACAGGGTACAGTACAGGCCTAGACTGCCTTCACAGGGGCAGCCTGAGGTGTGTGTGTGTGTGTGACTGCCTTCACAGGGGCAGCCTGTGTGTGTGTGTGTGTGTGTGTGTGTGTGTGTGTGTGTGTGTGTGTGTGTGTGTGTGTGTGTGTGTGTGTGTGTGTGTGTGTGTGTGTGTGTGTGTGTGTGTGTGTGTGTGTGTGTGTGTGCGTGTGCGTGTGTGCTTGCATTGGCAAGTGTGGGATAGCACGTGTGTGCATGTGTGCACCCGTGATAGTGTGTGTGCATACAAGCGTGTGTGTGTGTTGGCTTTTAGAAAGGGAATGGGGATGTCCGTGAAGTGTGATTTGCCGTGGGCATTGCACTGTACACAGGACCACAGCATACTGTAGCTACTGTTGTGTTGTTGGGGACTCTGGGACTGTCACAGTGTTTGATGGAGTGACTGACAGAGTGGGGACTCAGCTGTCAGCGGGGTGGCTAGTGTCTGATATTACTCTGGGACCATGAGGCTCTCTGTCTTACTCTGTTGCTCCTCCCCACTTCCTCTCTACTCTGCTGGCCGTTTCTGTATGACCATCACTCTGTTCTTCCCCTTCCTCTCTCACCTCTCAAATGCTCTCTAATCTTTTTTTTATTTTTTTAAGTTGTACTTTTTAACCCTTTTTCTCCCCAATTTCGTGATATCCAATTGGTAGTTACAGTCTTGTCCCATGGCTGCAACACCCGTACGGACTTGGGAGAGTTGAAGGTTGAGAGCCATGCGTCCTCCGAAACACGACCCTGCCAAGCCGCGCTGCTTGTTGACACACTGCTCGCTTAACTCGGAAGCCAATCTCACCAATGTGTAGGAGGAAACAGCGTACAACTGGTGACCGAAGTCAGCGTGCATGTGCCCAGTCCGCCACAAGGAGTCACTAGAGCGCGATGGGACAAGGACATCCCAGCTGGCCAAACCCACCCCTAACCCGGATGAAGCTGGGCCAATTGTGCGCCGCCTCATTAGTCTCCCAGTTGCGGCCGGCTGCGACTCAGCCTGGGATCGAACGCGGGTCTGTTGTGACGCCTCTCTCTCTCTCTCTCTCTCTCTCTCTCTCTCTCTCTCTCTCGCTCCCTCACCTCCTTCTTGTGCTCTCCACCGTCCTTCTCCCACTAGTCTCCTTCCTCTCTTTATACACCCTCTCTCTCCACACCCCTCCATCCTTACTTTCTAAACCTCAATCTCTCTCTCTCTCTGAATCGCCAAGGCCTGATAAAGCCTCTCACTACCCCATAGTGGAGCCCAGAACCCCAGTGTTGCTGACAGACAATCTCCTATCACATCTCTGAAACTGACAGACTGATCACAGCACTCTCGCCACTACACAATATTACTGGTTCTCCAATGTCCAATGTGTGAGCCACAACAAGTAACGAGCCAGTCTGTCGGGAACTACCAATAAAACATGTCTTGTCCTCTGATAGAAAAACACAAATCCGTGGTAAGTATGAGAAAAATAATAACTTAGATGTAACATAAAGTATGTTTCTATGGGAGTGTGAATGCAAGACAAAGAAGTGTTAGTGTTCTCTTGATAAAACTTTTATAGGTCGGCCTACATTTCTGAGGGAAAGTGACTAAGCGTGAACTCCATCGTGGCAGCTTTTCATGTCTTTATCTGAGTTGATGAGCCACTTTAGTGTTCTAGATCTACGTCAGGACAGATGATGATTGATGTATGACACGGCCTTCATTTCCCCCCGGTTTCAACTCTGAGAGGAGTTTTATGGAACTGAACCACATGATTCAGTTCTTTCGGAGAGAAGTTTAATGGAACTTAACCACGTGATTCGGTTCTTTTGGAGAGAAGTTTAATGGAACTGAACCACATGATTCGGTTCTTTTGGAGAGAGGTGTTATGGAACTGAACCACATGATTCGGTTCTTTCGGAGAGAAGTTTAATGGAACTGAACCACATGATTCGGTTCTTTCGGAGAGAAGTTTAATGGAACTGAACCACATGATTCGGTTCTTTTGGAGAGAGGTGTTATGGAACTGAACCACATGATTCGGTTCTTTCGGAGAGAAGTTTAATGGAACTGAACCACATGATTCGGTTCTTTTGGAGAGAGGTGTTATGGAACTGAACCACATGATTCGGTTCTTTTGGAGAGAGGTGTTATGGAACTGAACCACATGATTCTGTTCTTTTGGAGAGAGGTGTTATGGAACTGAACCACATGATTCGGTTCTTTCGGAGAGAATTCTGTGCTACGTTTGGTTCTTCGTCTTCGTAGCTCTACGGTCGACAGTTTCAAGAACTTGAGGAGTTTTCATGGACACATGAAAGAGAGCAAGAGAAAGAGAGAAAAATATAAAGAGAGTGAGGAAGATAGATTTTGGTATGCTAGGTAGGCACACACAGGCATGTGTTAAAGGCATGTGTCCTTGGTGCTCCGCAGTACTGCAGGGATGTGTTGTATATATATGTGTGTGTGTGTGTGTGTGTGTGTGTGTGTGTGTGTGTGTGTGTGTGTGTGTGTGTGTGTGTGTGTGTGTGTGTGTGTGTGTGTGTGTGTGTGTGTGTGTGTGTGTGTGTGTGTGTGTGTGTGTGTGTGTGTGCGTGCGTGCGTGCGTGTCTTTATTACTGTCCAGTATAATGTCCTTTAAAATGGTGGAATCCATCCTGGGGTTTCACAACACTCTCTGCTTAAAAGCTCTTGTTTAATGCACTATTAAAACAGTGCTGCAAAATGACCCCTGAATGTCTCTGAAATCTCGAGAATTCAGGCCATGTTTTGGAGCGATCGCATTTCCTCTTGGCTGTGACCGTAGTGAGCAAAAAATCTGAACATTTCAGCAAAACATATGCAGCGCCGCAATCGAGTACTGGAAGAGGAGATTCCCCCTGAGGGTGCTAAAACAGGGCTCTGCAGCGAATACAGAGCTGCAGTCAAAACAGCATACTGTGGTGCCGCATCATCATCAAAGCAAGATGGAAAAATCTAGCTAATTCACCCAAACCTCAGAGATGAAGAAAATGAACACAGAGAGGGGGACTGTGTCAGTGTGTGTGTGTGTGTGTGTGTGTGTGTGTGTGTGTGTGTGTGTGTGTGTGTGTGTGTGTGTGTGTGTGTGTGTGTGTGTGTGTGTGTGTGTGTGTGTGTGTGTGTGTGTGTGTGTGTGCGTGTGCGTGTATGAATGTATGATGCATGTGTGTCTATGTATGTCTGCATGCAGCACAGTGCACTTGCTTACTTCTTCACTGTTCCAATGTTTGCGGACCTCTTCCTCGCCAATGCATTCACCCGAACACATTTTACCCACACGACCTATGCACAGTGCATTGCCAACAAAATCCCATTCTGTTTTCCTTTGTTCCTCACATACTGTAGGTCTCTACAACAGCTCTGCATTTTCACTGAACAGCTTGTGAGGCAGACAGAGAGTATCTTCATAAGGACAGGACGTGTTCTCATAATGGAGCTGGCGTATGAATAATGGATGGAAAATAAAGCCTGGGCGCCTCAGCACTCAGCAGGTGTGCTTGGGCTTTCGGGGTAAAAATACATCCTGCCCGAGACGGGGAGTTATATTCTTGCAGGAAGAGTTTCCCTGTTTTTCTGTTGTCTTTTGTTGTCGTGACGAATCCAATCTCTCTTTCCTGTTGTTCGGCCCCTCAAAGAGTAAGAAAAGTACTTCTGATGATCATTGATATGGCATATTTATATCTAAAGAAACAGAGTAACAGAGGCAGGCCATGGAGGGACTATAGTGTATACAACAGGGGCGATACAGTTTACAGGGGGAACAGGACAGACAGGTGTTGAGCAAACAGACAATGTATGTCGATGCCATGCAGCTACGGACGAACAGAAGATCTCACAGTGACACAGTGAGACAGAGGTGTTTGCTTGCATATGAAACTATTCTACTCCCTCTTCACCTCCACTACTATATCTTTACCTCTTTACTTACTCTTTCTCTCCTTAATAATCCATCTCTCCTCTTAGCTCTCTCCCTCCCTCCCTCCAAATATATAATGCTCCCTGGCCCCCTCGTCTCTCTCTCTCTCTCTCCACTTGCCTCTGTCCCCCTTCCCTTCCTTCCCCTCCCTCCTTCCCTTCCGCCACCCCCCTTCCTCCCTCCCTCCATATGCTAGTGGAGGCTCCTCAGAGGAGGAAGGACGGGTCCATCCTCAGTGAAATTTATTTATTTTTTTAAATAGTGAAACAAAAAAACAAAAAAGTTATCATTTTTAGATAAAACTATACTAAATATATTCATATGTCACCAAATAATTAATTAAAACACACTGTTTTGCAATGGTCAATAGTAACTTCAACAGTACTCTCTGGGGTAGCACCATGGTGTAGCCAGCTAGCTTCTGTCCTCCTCTGGGTACATTGACTTCAATACAAAACCTAGGAGGCTCGTAGGCCTCACCTCCTTCCATACACCTATATGGTAATCATGACTAGAGGTCGACCGATTAATCGGAATGGCCGATTAATTAGGGCCGATTTCAAGTTTTCATAACAATTGGAAATCTGTATATTTGGACACCGATTTGACACCGAAAATATATATTTTTTACACCTTTATTTATCCTTTATTTAACTAGGCAAGTCAGTTAAGAACACATTCTTATTTTCAATGTCGGCCTAGGAACGGTGGGTTAACTGACTTGTTAGCGGGGTGCGTGCTAATAGCGTTTCAAACGTCACTCGCTATGAGACTTGGAGTGGTTGTTCCCCTTGCTCTGCAAGGGCTGTGTCTTTTGTGGAGCGATGGGTAATGCTGCTTCAAAGGTGGCTGTTGTCGATGTGTTCCTGGTTCGAGCCCAGGTAGGGGCGAGGAGAGGGACGGAAGTTATACTGTTACACTGGCAATACTAAAGTGCCTATAAGAACATCCAATAGTCAAAGGTATATGAAATACAAATCTTATAGATAGAAATTGTCCTATAATTCCTATAATAACTACAACCTAAAACTTCTTACCTGGGAATATTGAAGACTCCTGTTAAAAGGAACCACCAGCTTTCATACGTTCTCATGTTCTGAGCAAGGAACCTAAACGTTAGCTTTTTTACATGGCACATATTACACTTTTACTTTCTTCTCCAACACTTTGTTTTTGCATTATTTCAACCAAATTGAACATGTTTCATTATGTGCTTGAGGCTAAATAGATTTTATGACGTATTATATTGAGTTAAAATAAGTGTTCATCCAGTATTGTTGTAATTGTCATTATTACAAAAACAACCAAAAATAATAATCGGCCGATTAATCATATCGGCTTTTTTTTTTTTTGTTGGGTCCCCCAATAATCGGTATCGGTATCGACGTTGAAAAATGATAATCGGTCGACCTCTAATCATGACTACTTCCGGAGGATGACCTCCGCTTTTGCAATATGAACTGAAATGTTGTCCATCTGATCATGTCTTCATTAAATGCTTTAAGTTAAAATAATTAGTCTTTGACGATTTGTGAAACACACTTTGTTGTCTCCATGGATTCTATGCCTACACCGTGGGTCTCCCATCCTCCTCAATTGTTCAAGTCACCAGCCTCCACTGTCATATCCATCATGTTCCCTGCCCCCTCTTCCATCTCTCTCCCTCCATTGTGGGCTAAGGAGATTGAGTGGTTCCAGGTGTCAGGGTGACTGACGGGGCAGAGCCAGGCCTTGGCTGTTGCCTGACACTCACTCTTCCCTCTCTCTCTCTCTCTCTCTCTCTCTCTCTCTCTCTCTCTCTCTCTCTCTCTCTCTCTCTCTCTCTCTCTCTCTCTCTCTCTCCCTCTCTCTCTCTCTCTCTCTCTCTCTCTCTCTCTCTCTCTCTCTCTCTCTCTCTCTCTCTCTCTCTCTCTCTCTCTCTCTCTCTCTCATGCTCTCTCCTCTCTTTCCTTATCTTCTCTATCTCTTTCCCTCTTCCATTTCTCTCTCTTCCCTTTTTCTCTCTCTGCCAGGAGACAGACAAGTGCAGCCAGCCTCCGTTGCATTGCCATTAGGATGTAATTACAGTACTGACGGCTCGCGCTCAACAGTGACCGCTAACGCCTGCGCTACGTGAGGCGACCGGGCCTGTTAAAGGCAGGTTGGTTGATGGTTGCTTGTCTGCATTGTGTTTGGTTAGCTGCAATAGTGTTGCAGCAGTTTCCTTTCATGGTGACATCAAAGTGTTGGCTACCCGGGGTTGTGGTTTATCTACTGCATTGTCCATCCTCTTCGCTGACTCTACTGTATACTGCTGTTGCTGCATTAAAGGGAAGTTTCAGCTTATATGCTCCTTGTTTTCATGGCACCATGCATGCAGAGCGTTTTAGTATGTTTGACACACGCAAAATGATGTGTTTTTAAAGGAAAGTGTGTCCTTGGCGCTGTGCAGTATTGCAGGGATGTGGTGTGTGTGTGTGTGTGTGTGTGTGTGTGTGTGTGTGTGTGTGTGTGTGTGTGTGTGTGTGTGTGTGTGTGTGTGTGTGTGTGTGTGTGTGTGTGTGTGTGTGTGTGTGTGTGTGTGTGTGTGTGTGTGTGTGTGTGTGTGTGTGTGTGTGTGTGTGTGTGTGTGTGTGTGCGTACGTGTGTGCGTGTGTGCCTGTCTGCGTGTGGTTGTCATGTGTGTGAGTCATATAATACTGTAAGTGTGTGTGTGTATTTGTGTGAGTGTAATTCTGTATATATATTTCTGTGTGTGTGCGCATGTGAGTATACATTTATGTGTGTGTGTGTTTCTCTCTCTGTGTGTGTGTGTTAGCATGCACAGGCCTCCCTGCTGTTTCCCCGTTGCCCCCGTATTGTGACAAACCAGTTCCCTGCCGAAGGAGAGAGAACAATCTATTTAATGACCCCCCCCCCCCCACACTCCCACAGTGTGAAACATTAACTACTCTCACGCTTCAGGCATCGCGGGCTCAAAAACTAAACATAATGATTATTAATTCATATCAAAATTCTTTTTTTTTTTCCTAGAGTGTTTGAGTAGGAATGAGGCCCTATGAGTCTAGAATCTCTTTTAGAGAAACCTTCAACTCTAAACACTTCATGGTACACAGAAGGCAGTCCCAGAGCTCTCTAGGTCCCGCGGCCATCTCGATTTGATGCTAAAGAGCCCCCTGTGTCCTAGTGTGTTGTGGTAGCACGCTGTTTCGCTCCCGTCCTGTTTTGTCAGATTCATATGAGTAGGATTTTAGTCATGACACCCCCCTGAGAGAGAATTCTGAACCTGAATGTTTCCCTGACGACAGTTAGGTCACTTTGACGTTCTTCCTTCTTCGCTGGTATCGCTACTATAAACAACTCAGTTTCTGCAGTGTCATCAGCAGCAAACAACCAACAGAGATAGATTAGATATCTGGGCTCATGACCAGAGGGTTTCAGGGTTCACATCCCAGATGGGATCATCGCCATGGAGACACAGAAAAAGGGCGACCTTTTGAAAGCCACCTCAGCAATACTGTATGGATGGCAAATTAGCCCCCCCCCACGTATGCTAAATCCATGCCTGAGCCCCAAAAAATAAAAGTGTTGTTGTGATGCTGTGCCCAGTTTACAGTTTGCTTACTGTAGCTAGTGTACACCACCTATACCTTATGGCAGCTAGTGTACACCACCTATACCTTACTGTACTGTAGCTAGTGTACACCACCTATACCTTACTGTACTGTAGCTAGTGTACACCACCTATACCTTACTGTACTGTAGCTAGTGTACACCACCTGTACCTTACTGTACTGTTGCTAGTGTACACCACCTATACCTTACTGTAGCTAGTGTACACCACCTATAACTTACTGTAGCTAGTGTACACCACCTATAACTTACTGTAGCTAGTGTACACCACATATACCTTACTGTAGCTAGTGTACACCAGCTATACCTTACTGTAGCTAGTGTACACCACATATACCTTACTGTAGCTAGTGTACACCACCTATACCTTACTGTAGCTAGTGTACACCACATATACCTTATTGTAGCTAGTGTACACCACATATACCTTACGGCAGCTAGTGTACACCACATATACCTTATTGTAGCTAGTGTACACCACATATACCTTACGGCAGCTAGTGTACACCACATATACCTTACTGTAGCTAGTGTACACCACATATACCTTACTGTAGCTAGTGTACACCACCTATACCTTACTGTAGCTAGTGTACACCACATATACCTTATTGTAGCTAGTGTACACCACATATACCTTATTGTAGCTAGTGTACACCACATATACCTTATTGTAGCTAGTGTACACCACATATACCTTATTGTAGCTAGTGTACACCACATATACCTTATTGTAGCTAGTGTACACCACATATACCTTATTGTAGCTAGTGTACACCACATATACCTTATTGTAGCTAGTGTACACCACATATACCTTATTGTAGCTAGTGTACACCACATATACCTTATTGTAGCTAGTGTACACCACATATACCTTATTGTAGCTAGTGTACACCACATATACCTTATTGTAGCTAGTGTACACCACATATACCTTATTGTAGCTAGTGTACACCACATATACCTTATTGTAGCTAGTGTACACCACATATACCTTATTGTAGCTAGTGTACACCACCTATGCATCACAACTGTGATTTGACTGATTTGAGGAAATCTAATATGTTCAACCTGAACTCCTTGACTCTATAACAACCCTCCTCTCTATCCGCTCTCTTATTGCTTTCTTTTCAGATTTCTAGCACCCTCTTCTTCTTCCTTTTCCTCCACCTCCTCCTCTGCTCCCTTCACCCTCTCCTCCTCCTCCTCCCCTGATTCCCCTCCTCCTCCTCTGCTCCCTTCACCTTCTCCTCCTCCTCCTCTGCTCCCTTCACCTTCTCCTCCTCCTCCTCCTCCTCCGATTCCCCTCCTCCTCTGCTCCCTTCACCCTCTCTTCCTCCTCCCCTGATTCCCCTCCTCCTCATCTGCTCCCTTCAACCTCTCCTCCTCCCCTGATTCCCCTCCTCCTCCTCTGCTCCCTTCACCCTCTCCTCCTCCTCCTCTGATTCCCCTCCTCCTCCTCTACTCCCTTCACCCTCTCCTCCTCCTCCTCCACCCCTGATTCCACTCCTCCTCATCTGCTCCCTTCAACCTCTCCTCCTCCGATTCCCCTCCTCCTCCCCTGCTCCTTTCACCCTCTCCTCCTCCTCCTCCTCCTCCTCCCCTGATTCCCCACCTCATCCTCCTCCTCCAGCTCATGAGTCGAACATTAATCAGTTCATCAGGCAGAACACAAGGACAAAGACCAGTTACTGGCTGATTCCGCATAAATAATCATATTTCTCTCCCCCTTTGGTGCAGAAAGAAGAGTAGGCCTCATACATCAGCCACTATTCCTCAGTATGACTGGTGCAGAAAGAAGAGTAGGCCTCATACATCAGCCACTATTCCTCAGTATGACTGGTGCAGAAAGGAGCATGACTTCGTGCCACGCAGGCTGTTCTTGGGATTTATGTGAAAATGTTGGTTTGTTAATGGTGGTGTTAAACATTGCAACAGTGGGACATCCCTCATACTGTGTGTGTGTGTGATGCACAGAGCTCGGTGGCATAACAGGCTCTACGGTATCTGTAATAAGATACATTAAGCTGCAGTTGAACATCAGCCACCTGTCTCGACTGACGTATTCTTCTCCCTGTCAACAGCACAAGAGAAACTTGTCCTGCAACACGACTAACCACAAAACAACGTAAACTACCTTCACCTTTCTATCCCCCTTTCAGGTCAAAGGTCAATCGATGCATATAGTCACAGCTCCAACAGGTGAAAAAGGAGGATTATTTTGTGGTGGTGCACAAATCATAGTCAGCGATCACCTAGATTCTGCACAGTCATCCTATCAGAAATACATCAATACGCTTTAGATTCTGCACAGTCATGCTATCAGAAATACATCAGTACACTTTAGATTCTGTAAGGGTCATCTCATCCCTTTGGATTGTACAATATATTCAAATCCATAAGGTCACTTTATATTTTAGATGTTGAATATCATTAAATGTAATATCATCAAAAAACACAGACTATTAAACAACGACATTCCTCTCTCTAATCACAAGGTCAAGGGAAGTCTTATTTAATCTTTGATTTGACCCCCCATTGACCTCTAATTTACAGCCAAATCATCCATTAACATTCTGACAGAGACCTTACAAATCGCTAATACCACCACCACTAATCAACCCTGTTGAACATGAAATGGTCCCTTCCGTAAATAGCTTTGACTGGAGGACTGTCATTTTCGGTCAAACCAAGTCAGCTAGGAAAGGGGTAAGGCACTGGGTTCTAGGTGGGTTACATGGGGTCTGAAAGGGTGGAGGTGAGGTGCACGTGGGTGGCTACATGTTGCCTGGAGAGGAGACGAGTTGAATGTGTGACTGTAAAACATGATGCATTAAGAATGAGAGAGAAAGAGTGAAAGAGAGAGGGATGGAGAGAAATACATATTGAGTGAGAGAGAGAAAGAGAGAGCGAGAAAGAGAGAGTAAGCAAGCACCCAGGAGATGAATGACTACGGCAAGCTGCCAGTGACAAAAAGCCCAATCCAAACAGCTGTCACACTCACGCCATCTGAGCTGGATCAGCACGCAGTTATTCACAAACCCCTTGACAACACACACACACACACAAACAACACACAACAGAGACACGCACTCTCTCACAGAGACAATGACATACATGACACACATACAAAACCACACAATACAAAAAAAACACTGAAACACACACAATGTAAAAATGAGACAGTTCACCCAGATGTATCTGACTGCATGGGCGTTCTCTTTCTGAAACACCACACCTTTACGCAGCACGTAAAGTGTTGGTCACACCAGCCTTCGCTTTGGCTCCCCCTCCTGTCCATCTCAAGTGTTCGTCATCGCTGGCCTTCTAGCTGCTGCCGAACCTACTGCTGACAAACGCCCTGCACTCATCAACCCCGGACTTGTCTCGTCATCACTACACACACCTGGTTCCAATCCCCACTCTGTCACTGTATATATACTCCCTCTGCCATTTGTCGTTGTCGTCATTGTAATGTTAATTGTTTTCCTGAGAGGAATCTCCCCCACTATTTCCGGAGTACTTTATATTTTGCACTTTGGGTTCGCCCTTTGCCTTTTTGTTTATGAAGATATATTTTGAGCACATCAGCGTTTGGGTTTCGTCCCGCTTTGATCTATGGTGCTTAAATACATTCAGTAAAATCTGCTACTGCCTCCTGGCTACTCTTCTCTACACCTGTGATAGAATGACCGACCCAAGAGGACAGGAAGCAGCAGGACATCCCAACCTCTCTGATATAGGAGAGATGCTCCACCACCACGACTCGTGCCTGGAGCACCTCCAGGTTGCCATGGATGAGGTGATCCGGACCGTATGCCAGCTGCAGGCTTCCCTCACAGTTGTTCACAACCACCATGAACGCATCATTTTCCTCATCTTAGACTCTCCTGCACACTCCGTAGTTTTAGGTTTCCCCTGGTTACAGTTGCATAACCCCAGGATATCGTGGACAGAGAGGAGGTTGTTAGGTTGGTCGTAGGAGTGTCAGGGGAGGTGTCTATCTGTGCCACCTGCGTGAAAAGTCCGGACCAGGCCACCCACGTCCCTATCCCGGAGGAGTACCGGGACCTACAGGTGGCTTTTTTCGAAGACTCATCACCCATGGGACTGCACTATCAACCTACTGCCTGGTTCTACCTTCCCGCGGGGGCACATCTACCCTCTCTCGCATGCAGAGACCGAAGCCATGGAGGTCTACGTCCAGGAGGCTCTGGCCCTAGGATTCCTCCGTCCGTCCACCCGTGTATCGATTATCGGACACTGAATAAGGCAACTGTTCAATTCAGTTATCCCCTGCCTCTCATACCCACTGTGATCGAACAGATGCACGGTGCTCAGCACTTTACCAAATTGGATTTACACAGTGCCTACAAACTGGTGCACATCAGAGAGAGGGATGAATGGAAGATAGCCTTCAGCACCAGCACCGGACACTACGAATACAGGGTAATGCCCTACGGCCTGCACCGGTGTTTCTATCCTTCATTAACAAGGTTAGAGACATGTTGGGCCGCTGGGTAGTGGTGTACATAGATGACATCTTGGTGTACTCCACTACACACAAGCAACATGTCTCTCATGTCAGGTCCGTATTGGAGAGGCTGATAGGGCATCGCCTGTACGCCAAGGTGGAGAAGTGCCTTTTCTTCCAGCAGGCGGTCTCCTTCCTGGGCTATCGGATACCCACAGCGGTAGTGGAGATGGAAGAGCAGAGGGTTGGAGCTGAAATATAAGATTCCGCACAAAATGCTTATTCTCTCAAATTTAGTGAGTATTTCTCCTTTGCCAAGGTAATCCATCCACCTGACAGATGTGGCATATCAAGAAGCTGATTAAACAGCATGATCATTACACAGGTACACCTTGTGCTGGGGACAATAAAGGCCACTCTAAAATGTGCAGTTTTGTCACACAACACAATGCCACATATGTCTCAAGATCTGAGGAGAGCATGCAATTGGCATGCTGACTGCAGGAATGTACACCAGAGCTGTTGCCAGAGACTTTAAATGGCCATTTCTCTACCATGAGCCGCCTCCAACATCGTTTAAGAGGATTTGGCAATACATCCAACAGGACTCACAACCGCAGAGCACGTGTAACGATGCCAGCCCAGGACCTCCACATCTGGCTTCTTCATCTGCGGGATCGTCTGAGACAAGCCACCCAGACAGCTGATGAAACTGTGGGTTTGAACAACCAAAGAACTGTCAGAAACTGTCTCAGGGAAGCTCATCTGCGTGCTCATCATCCTCACCAGGGACTTGACCTGACAGCAGTTCAGCGTCGTAACCGACTTCAGTGGGGAAATGCTCACCTTCATGGACACTGTCACGCTGCAAAAGTGTGCTCTTCACGGATGAATCCCGATTTCAACTCTATTGGGCAGATGGCAGACAGCGTGTATGGCGTTGTGTGGGCAAGTGCTTTGCTGATGTCAATGTTGTGAACAGAGTGCCCCATGGTGGTGGTGGGGTTATGGTATGGGCAGGCATACGCTACGGACAACGAACACAATTGCATTTGAATGCACAGAGATACCGTGACAAGATCCTGAGGCCCATTGTTGTAACATTCATCCTCTGCCATCACCTCCTGTTTCAGCATGATAATGCACAGCCCCATGTCACAAGGATCTGTACACAATTTCTGGAAGCTGAAAATGTCCCAGTTCTTCCATGGCCTGCATACTCACCACACATGTCACCTGTTGAGCATGTGTGTTCCAGTTCCCACCAATATCCAGCAACTTCGCACAGCCAGTGGGACAACAGGTGGGAAAACATTCCAGTGATCACAATCAAGTGATAAATGTGAATGTATGTGAAGGAGATGTGTTGTGCTGCATGAGGCAAATGGTGGTCACACCAGATACTGAGTGGTTTAATGGTCCAGGCCCCTACCTTTTCTGTTAAGGTATCTGTGACCAACAGATGCATATCTGTATCCCCAGGCATGTAAAATCCATAGATTAGGGCCTAATGAATGTATTTACATTGACTGATTTCCTTTTATGATCTGTAAGTCAGTAAAACCTTTGAAAATGTTACATGCTGCGTTTACAGTAAACCACCATAAACCAAACATAGACCAACCACAGACCACCTCCACTGCTCCAATCTCCAAGCCCCCCTATGAGTCTCCCCGACCCAGGTCAGGTGCAGCGAGGCTGGGCTAGAGGTGGCTTCAATTCTCCATCTTTGATTTGATGGATACAGCTCATTACAGTAATGCCATACCCAGCACCCACACTAGTAACTAGAGGCCTGCACCAAGCGCTCAGTCAGCCTGCGACACTGATCAATTCATTCAGCATATAAATCAAGACACCAACACCCACCCTGATTACGTTAGACAGCCATCTAGCCATTAACCCCAGGATCCTGTATCCCATTTAGTGTTGACACCTCCGTCCGCTCTGATGATGTCAGTGAGATTGATTTGTCCACAGAAAAGGCTGTGGTGTAAAAGGATGTGGGTAAAATAATTAAGCAGCTGGACAATGATGTTGAGTGTTGATGAGATGGGGTTAGGGGGGTGAAGCGAGTGTGTGTGTGTGCGCGTGTGTGTGTGAATGTGAGAGTGAGAGTTGGGCTGTGTGTGCGTACCTGCGCCCATCACATCTAGAACGGAATTCATTCCGTCACAAATCTCTTTGGAGGGATCAGAGTTCAGCAAAATGTCATTCCACAACGTGTCTATCCTTCTCTCTTTAGACATTGATCAGATTTCTTATCATCACAATGTTCCCTATACAAGACGACAAGTTGACTCTCTCTTCGCATTCTCCATTCAGACAAGGTGAAGGTCATCTAGCTTAGCCACGTAGCATCTTTCCTAGTCCCAGTCCTAGTCACCGCAGGCAGTTATCATGTGAGACCAGGTGGAGCTCTGAGCACGTTATATAACCTCTGGGGCCCAAATGCACAATCTCCGCCATATCTCTCTGAGCTCTGACATGGAACGGACAAAGGCATAGCAGCAGAGACATGCTTAAATCAGGAGGGAGACAGAGAGAGTCACATTCAGAGACTCTATTCGGTTTGCCTTGTTATTTTCTTCCCATCTGAATATGACGTCTTATGAAGGCCTGTGACACAGCCAAAGAGGACAAGAGGACATATTCTGCTTGTTGGGGCAATTTGGTCATCAGGATATGACATCCTCCGAAGATGTGATAGGCAGGGTAAAACGTGGTCCATAACCACAAAGCACACAACCAAAGAGAACAGGACGTACTCAAGTGTCAGACCTACTCACTAAGCAACGACAATACTCGACTAATCAATAGAGCCTAAGTAACAATGCAGAAGCCCTCTTGGGAACAGATGGACTCTCCCGTGTGGAATCACAATGAAGGGTGGGACATTCTATTGTGCAGAAAATGGGGGAAGGGAAGTTGAGAATCTATTGTCATGGGCAGTCTTCAACAGGAAGGTTGAATGAAGGTCATTAGGCCTATACTATATGCATGATGTGATCCACACGTTGAAAGCATGTTGATTAACTATCAGGTGATTGTGTTGGAAACCCTCAGAGGATTCAACCTTCACATGACTCCAGTTTGTCCCGCCTTCTCCATTCCTACTCTCCATGTCTGATCAATCGAAATGATAGATTGGCTTTGGAGACAGACACCAATCAATTTAGTTCCTATCTGGTAGGACAGTGAGAGGCCTCAGGGAGAGCACCACTGAGCTTCAAGCATCTAACATGGTGATGAAAGGAAGACAGAGACAAAGAGAGACAAAGAAAGAGAGAAAGACAGACAAAGAGAGAAAAGAGGAGTGGGAGTGAGGGAGAAGAGAGCACCACTGAGCTTGAAGGAGCTAACATGGTGATGAAAGAGAGAGAGAGAGAGCGAGAGAGAGAAAAGAAGAGTGGGAGTGAGGGAGAAGAGAAAGGGAGAGGAGGGTTTCTGAATAAGAATGTTCAGGTATGTAAATCTGTGCATATCACTGGACATTTACTACAGAATGTTCTTATCAATGTCGCACTGATGAATAAGGTATTCAAACCCAAGTAGCTGCCTTTATCAGCAGTGAAAGGTCTTTTTCTGGCGGGGGAGAGGTGAGGCTACAGAGTAAAAGATGCACAACCAGTGTTCTCACACCTCCGTTTAAAAATGGATTTGCTTTGATTTGAGGTGTTGGAAAGAAGGTGTGATTGGCTGTGGACTTTGCCGCTCAGGGCTTGATCACACACACACACACACACACACACACACACACACACACACACACACACACACACACACACACACACACACACACACACACACACACACACACACACACACACACACACACACACACACACACACACACACACACACACACACACACACACACACAGCCAATGGAACATCGTTTCATAGAGAATGGATTGGAGGTATGAAATATTCACAACAGATTTCCAGTTCAATCTTCTCCACAGGCCTTAGCCTTGGGTAAAGCAGACCACAAGAGAAGGAAGAGGGAGGGAGGAAAGGAAAAGAAAGCTGGGGGTGGCAGCTATTAAATATGTATGTGTGACATACAGCAAAGATCTTGACCGCAACACAAAACATCATGGGCCCGAGGGAGACCAACTGAGAGAAAAATAAACGACTGGACCGTACCATACGACCCACCACCATGGAAGTACGTGGAGCAGCCCTCAGAATGTCCCTTCATAGTCCGTATTTATGGGATGAGGTGTTGTTGCATTTAACAATGGTAACTGCAAAGGCACATAAAAATATTAACAACAAATAGATGGGAATCTAATGTACACCGTGAGCGATGCACTCGGTATATAGGCTTTGGCACAGGAGAGGCTAAAACAGCCATACTGCGCGGTGCAGTGCTTCCACGTTGGATAGATGTATTTTAAAACTCTCATGGCGCCTGCCGATTCAGACGGCAGGGATGACGCTCATTCACATCTCATTAAACAAAAGTGTCACCGTGCTATTTTTACACCGCAGCATGTAAAGCTCAACACTGATGCATGACAATGAGCGAATGAGAGACGGGGATGGAGAAGAGAGAAAGATAAAGAGGGAGACCAGAGAGGGGTAGAGAGAGAGAGAAAGAGAGGAAGAGAGAAAGAGAGATATTATGGGAGGAGGGAGAGATAGAGAGGCTGCTAAAGAAAAAGTGAACGAAAAGAGGTTGAGGAAGAGGAAGAGAGAGGCCTGGGGAAAAGGATTTGACTGTTCCTGGTTTGAGACTCTGCCTGCAACAAACACTGGCGCAGTCCCTCCTGATTTCAAAGGCTGATCATCCATTATGAGGCCACGTTAAATCCCATCGGACAACGTGGACAGCACTGGGGAAGGGCTGGGTGACATCACACACAGAGAGCTGATTGGAAATGTCTATCATGTACAGTTGAAGTTGGAAGTTTACATACACCTTAGCCAAACACATTTAAACTCAGTTTTTCACAATTCCTGACATTTAATTCAATCAAAAATTAGTTAGGATCACCACTTTTTTTTAAGAATGTGAAATGATTTATTTCAGCTTTTATTTATTTCATCACATTCCCAGTGGGTCAAAAGTTTACATTCACTCAATTAGTATTTGGTAGCATTGCCTTTAAATTGTTTAACTTGGGTCAAATTTCTCGGGTTGCCTTCCACAAGCTTCCCACAATAAGTTGGGTGAATTTTGTCCCAGTCCTCCTGACAGAGCTGGTGTAACTGAGTCAGGTTTGTAGGCCTACTTGCTCGCATAAGCTTTTTCAGTTCTGCCCACAAATTTTCTATGGGATTGAGGTCAGGGCTTTGTGATGGCCACTCCAATACCTTGACTTTGTTGTCCTTAAGCCATTTTGCCACAACTTTGGAAGTATGCTTGGGGTCATTGTCCACATCCTGAGTGATGTCTTGAGATGTTGCTTCAACATATCCACATAATTTCCCTCATGATGCCATCTATTTTGTGAAGTGCACTAGTCTCTCCTGCAGCAAAGCACCCCCACAACATGATGCTGCCACCCCGGTGCTTTATGGTTGGGATGGTGTTCTTCGGCTTGCAAGCCTTCCCCCTTTTTCCTCCAAACATAACAATGATAATTTTGGCCAAACAGTCATATTTTTGTTTCATCAGACCAGAGGACATTTCTCCAAAAAGTACAATCTTTGTCCCCATGTGCAGTTCAAACCGTAGTTGGGCTTTTTTTATGCTGGTTTTGGAGCAGTGGCTTCTTCCTTGCTGAGCGGCCTTTCAGGTTATTTCGATATTGGACTCGTTTTACTGTGGATATAGATACTTTTGTACCTGTTTCCTCCAGCATCTTCACAAGGTACTTTGCTGTTGTTCTGTGATTGATTTGCACTTTTCGCCCCAAAGTACGTTCATCTCTAGGAGACAGAATGCGTCTCCTTCCTGAGCGGTATGACGACTGCGTGGTCCCATGGTGTTTATACTTGCGTACTATTGTTTGTACAGATGAACGTGGTACCTTCAGGCGTTCGTAAATTGCTCCTAAGGATGAACCAGACTTGTGGAGGTCTACAATTTTTTTTCTGAGGTCTTGGCTGATTTCTTTAGATTTTCCCATGATGTCAAGCAAAGAGGCACTGAGTTTGAAGGTAGGCCTTGAAATACATCCACAGGTACACTTCCAATTGACTCAAATGATGTCAATTAGCCTATCAGAAGCTTCTAATGCCATGACATAATTTTCTGGAACTTTCCAAGCTGTATAAAGGCACAGTCAACTTAGTGGCTGTAAACTTCTGACCCACTGGAATTGTGATACAAGGTTGGTATGTGTTAAATGTATCGTCATTTCTTCTATGGAACGACAGAGAGTTCGTTCTTTCTCTCACATATACAGTACAGAGAACATCCTGTCTCCTCTGATCAGGAGGAGCAGGGCAGAGTGGTGGAGCCAAATACAGCAGGACACACTGGCTTGTGACGCAAGGGGCCGCAGAGCCACACACACACACACACACACACACACACACACACACACACACACACACACACACACACACACACACACACACACACACACACACACACACACACACACACACACACACACACACACACACACACACACACACACACACACACACACACACACACACAGGCCATATACATGGCAGGACATAAAACAGAATCCAATCAGCTCAGTCTCAGTCTCAGAGTGAGAGGATGGAGAGACTGCCATCACACACACAAGAGAACACAGATGGAGAGAGAGAGAGAGGAGACAAATAAACAGGCAGGGACAGAAAACAGAAAGAAAGTTAAAAGGAGCAAAAGATTAGAGTAATAAATTAGTAGAATGTGAGAACAACAGAATATTCCTGTAGGAGGAGCAGACAAAGAGTCATAGAATTCAAGATAGAAAGGGACAGAACAACAGAATGTTCCTGTAGGAGGAGGACACAAAGAGTCATAGAATTCAAGATAGAAAGGGACAGAACAACAGAATGTTCCTGTAGGAGGAGGAGACAAAGAGTCATAGAATTCAAGATAGAAAGGGACAGAACAACAGAATGTTCCTGTAGGAGGAGGAGACAAAGAGTCATAGAATTCAAGATAGAAAGGGACAGAACAACAGAATGTTCCTGTAGGAGGAGGAGACAAAGAGTCATAGAATACAAGATAGAAAGGGACAGAACAACATAATGTTCCTGTAGGAGGAGGAGACACAGTCATAGAATTCAAGATAGAAAAGGACAGAACAACAGAATGTTCCTGTAGGAGGAGGAGACAAAGAGTCATATAATTCAAGATAGAAGGGGACAGAACAACAGAATGTTCCTGTAGGAGGAGGAGACAAAGAGTCATAGAATTCAAGATAGAAAGGGACAGAACAACAGAATGTTCCTGTAGGAGGAGGAGACAAAGAGTCATAGAATTCAAGATAGAAAGGGACAGAACAACATAATGTTCTTGTAGTAGGAGGAGACAAAGCGTCATAGAATTCAAGATAGAAAGGGACAGAACAACAGAATGTTCCTGTAGGAGGAGACAAAGAGTCATAGAATTCAAGATAGAAAGGGACAGAACAGAATGTTCCTGTAGGAGACAAAGAGTCATAGAATTCAAGATAGAAAGGGACAGGAAATAAGTGTTGGTGGAGGTACTGTTGATAAAGTATTCTATTTGGCATTTCAGATTTGAATGTTGGAAGTGAATCACTCAATAATACAGCATTCTGAAAGTTGGACAAACATTGTAAATGCATGACTCATACAGCAGTATCCTCTTTCAGAAGGGTCCCATGGGAACAGTACACATCACATACTATAGGTGTCACGCCCTGACCTTAGAGAGCCATTTTATTTCTCTATTTGGTTAGGTCAGGGTGTGATGTGGGGTGGGCATTCTATGTTTTGTTTTTCTATGATTTTGTATTTCTATGTTTTGGCCGGGTGTGGTTCTCAATCAGGGACAGCTGTCTATCGTTGTCTCTGATTGGGAACCATACTTAGGTAGCCCTTTCCCCTTTGTGGGAAGATAACTCTGTTTGTGGCACAGAGCACTTAAGCTTCACGGTTGTTTTTGTATTGTTTATTGTTTTTGTTGGCGTCATCCTAATAAAAAGGAATATGTACGCTCACCACGCTGCGCTTTGGTCTACTTCATTCGACGGCCATGACAGAACTTCCCACCACCAAAGGACCAAGCAGCATGGTAAAGAGGACTCCTGAACATGGGAGGAGATCCTGGACGGTAAGGGACCCTGGAGGCAGGCTGGGGAGTATCGCCGTCCAAAGGAGGAGATAACGGCAGCGAAGGAGGAGCGGTGGCGATATGAGGAGGCACGTCAGCGAAGCAAGCACGAGAGGTAACCCCAAAAAATGTTTGGGGGAATGCACACGGGAGTTTGGCTGAGTCAGGTTGGAGACCTGAGCCAACTCCTCGTGCTTACCGTGGCGAGCGTCGTACTGGTCAGGCACCGTGTTATGCTGTGGAGCGCACGGTGTATCCCGTGCACGTTCACAGCCCGGTGCGCTACATCCCAGCTCCCCGCATCTGCCGGGCTAGGGTGAGCATTCAGCCAGGACAGATGGTGCCGGCTCAGCGTGCCTGTTCTCCAGTGCGTCTCTTCGGCCCAGGATATCCTGTGCCGGCTCTGCGCACTGTGTCTCCGGTACGTCTGCACAGCCCAGTGCGTCCTGTGCCAGCACCCCACATTTGCAGGGCGAAGATAACCACCCAGCCAGGAAGGGTTGTGCAGGCTCTAAGCTCGAGGCCTCCAGTTCGCCTCCACGGCCCAGTATGTCCGGTGCCTCGGCCAAGGACAAAGCCTCCTGTATGTCTCCCCAGTCTGGTGAGTCCTGTGCCTACTCCCAGAGCCAAGCCTCCTGTGTGTCTCTCCACTCCAGCGACGGCCTCCAGAGAGGGTCCCCAGTCCGGGGCCCGCAGAGAGGGTCCCCACACCAGATCAGACACCTGCCACCAAAGCGGGGTGAGCCAGAGGTGGAGCGGGTCCTATGTCCTGCACCAGAGCCACCACCAGCAGGATAGATGCCCACCAGGACCCTCCCCTACCAGAGCCACCACCGCGGATAGGTTCAGATTTCCGCACCTTTGGGGGGCCTGACCTTAGAGAGCCATTTTAATTTCTCTATTTGTTAAGGTCAGGGTGTGATGTGGGGTGGGAATTCTATGTTTTGGCCGGGTATGGTTCTCAATCAGGGACAGCGGTCTATTGTTGTCTCTGATTGGAAACCATACTTAGGTAGCCCTTTCCCTTTCTTTGTGGGAAGATAACTCTGTTTGTGGCACAGAGCACTTAAGCTTCACGGATGTTTTTGTATTGTTTATTGTTTTTGTCGGCATCATCCTAATAAAAATGAATATGTACGCTCACCACGCTGCGCTTTGGTCTACTTCATTCGACGGCCGTGACAATAGGACTGTATGTGCTTTTTCACATCAAGGTCAACACATGATGAAGTATCACAATCCTCTTGTTTTCAAACCAATTTACTGTTCCACTCAAAATTCTCTTCTATTCAAATGTAAAAATCCTCAGAATTTATTGGTATTCTCGTTACAATAGCAGGTCTTTCTGTGACAGGAGGGAAAGCAGAAGTATGGGCCTTTGACGTGAATTGTGGCGGCTTCTCTTTCCCCCTCATCGCTTCTCTCCCTCTCTGGAGACCCGAGAAAGCATTTGGGTGTATCGTCTCGTTTGTATGTTTCAAGGACGTTTGCTCTTTCTTGCTGGCAGTTGCGGTGAAAAGAAGTTGGAGAAACATTGTTAATCGGGTCGAGACAGAGCACAACGGGGGAAGGAGAGAGAGCGCAATGCTTGGCGAGATGACTGTACACTGTTCCATTTGGGGGGTGGCACAAACTATGTTATCTCCACACACTCGCCAACACACACATACGCCAACCTCCCCCAAACTCAATCTCTCTTCACTGGTGAAATTGCTTTTCCAGGAAATGTTTCAAAGGTTTGTTTTCAGGGTGGGCAGGAATAAGTTAGGCCCATAGGTTGCGGTTGTCATCGGAGGAAGGTTTCGCTTTAAACTGTGAGCTTGGGAGTAGCGAGATGGGCGAGATGCTATCCCACGCCGAGGGGGATGAGAGGGTCGAAATTCAATTACGTTCCGCTGGGATGTGAAAGGTCTCTCTTCCAGAGCTTAGATCCCTTTCATGCTATGAACTCATTCCATCTTAAATCTTTGTATTTATTTATTTATCAATTTACCAAAGTGGGCGGTTAAAGGCTAACTCTGTTTGTCTGTGTCATGGAGACCGAACGAGGTCCTGGTGGATAGATGTAATCCAGAGAAGAATATAACCAAGCAGGCCGCAGTAGGATCTAACTAACGTGCGTTTCACTGTCGTCTGAGAGGATGTATTGGAGACTCAAAGGTTGTTCATTCGACACATTTAGTCAAAATGATAGAGCAATAGCACCGCTGCATCTTCTCGTGAACCCTTCTTGGGCCTAAAGAAACTTCATAAACTTTCAGTGCCTCTCCCAAACCAATATGGCCACTGAAATTGCATTACTATCTGTCAGCCTGTCAGCAAGCCGTTGGTTTTCTCTATTCTATGTGAATAGCAATGCAGAGCATGACGGTGCTGCTCTGTTTCGGGCCAACCACAACTGGGGATGACACATGTAAGCTATGACAAAGACATGAGTCCTACCGTCTCTCTCTCTCGCTCTCCTTCTCCCTCTCCCCCCTCTCTCTCTCTCCCTCACCCTCACCATCGCTCTCTCCCTTCCTCTCTCTCCCTCTGTCTCTCTCCCTCTCTCTCCCTCTGTCTCTCTCCCTCTCTCTCTTTCTCCCTCTCTCTCTCCCCCTCTCTCTCCCTCTCTTTCTCTCTCTCTCTCTCTCCCTCTCTCTTTCTCCCTCTCCCCCCCTCTCTCTCTGCCTCACCCTCACCATCGCTCTCCCTCCCTCTCTCTCCCTCTGTCTCTCCCTCACCATCGCTCTCCCTCCCTCTCCCTCCCTCTCTCTCTTTTCTCCCTCTCTCTCCCCTCTCTCTCTCTCTCTCCCTCACCCTCACCATCGCTCTCCCTCCCTCTCTCTCCCTCTGTCTCTCTCTCCCCCCTCTCTCTCTCTCCCTCACCCTCACCATCACTCTCCCTCTCTCTCTCTCCCTCTGTCTTTCCCTCTCCCCCTCTCTCTCCCTCACCCTCACCATCACTCTCCCTCCCTCTCCCTCTCCCCCTCTGTCTTTCCCTCTCCCTCACCATCGCTCTCCCTCACCATCCCTCTGTCTCTCCCTCACCATCACCCTCCCATCTGTCTCCCTTCTCCCTCCCTCCCTCTCTCTTTCTCCCTCTCTCTCTCTCTCTCTCTCTCTCTCCCTCTGTCTCCCTCTCCTCCCCCCTCTCTCTCTCCCTCACCCTCACCATCGCTCTCCCGCTCTCTCTCTCTGTCTCTCCCTCACCATCACTCTCCCACTCTCCCTCCCTCCCTCTCTCTCTTTCTCCCTCTCTCTCTCCCCCCTCTCTCTCTCTCTCTCCCTCTGTCTCTCTCGCTCCCCCCTCTCTCTCTCCCTCACCCTCACCATCGCTCTCCCTCTCTCTTTCTCCCTCCTCTCTCTGTCTCTCCCTCTCCCTCACCATCCCTCTCCCTTCCTCTCTCTCCCTCTGTCTCTCTCTCTCCCTCTCTCTTTCTCCCTCTCTCTCTCCCCCTCTCCTCGCTGTCTCTCTCTCTCCCCCCTCTCTCTCTCCCTCACCCTCACCATCGCTCTCCCTCCCTCTCTCTCTCTCCCCTCTGTCTCTCCCCCTCTCTCCCTCACCATCACTCTCCCTCCCTCCCTCTCTCCCCTCTGTCTCTCCCTCTCCCTCACCATCGCTCCCTCCCTCACCATCACTCTCTCTCCTCTGTCTCTCTCTCTCCCCCTCTCTCCCTCTCCCTCACCATCACTCTCCCCCTCTCTCTCCCTCTCCCTCACCATCTCTCTCCCTCTCTCTCTCTCTCTTTCTCCCCCCCTCTCTCCCTCACCCTCACCATCACTCTCCCTCCCTCTCTCTCCCTCTGTCTCTCCCTCTCCCTCACCCTCACCTCACCCTCACCATCCCTCTCCTCCCTCTCTCTCTCTCTCTGTCTCTCCCTCACCCTCACCATCGCTCTCCCTCCCTCTCTCTCCCTCTGTCTCTCTCGCTCCCCCTCTCTCTCTCTCCCTCACCCTCACCATCACTCTCCCTCCTCTCTCCTCTGTCTCTCTCTCTCCCCCCCCCTCTCTCTCCCTCACCCTCACCATCACTCTCCCTCCCTCTCCCTCCCTCTCTCTCCCTCTCCCTCACCATCACCCTCCCTCCCTCTCTCTCTCTCTGTCTCTCCCTCTCTCTCCCCCTCTCCCCTCACCCTCACCATCGCTCTCCCTCCCTCCCTTTCTCATTCTCTCTCTCTCCCCCCCTCCTCTCTCTCTCTCTCCCTCACCCTCACCATCGCTCTCCCTCCCTCTCTCTCCCTCTGTCTCTCTCGCTCCCCCTCTCTCTCTCCCTCACCCTCACCATCGCTCTCCCTCTCTCTCTCTCCCCTCTGTCTCTCTCTCTCCCCCCTCTTTCTCTCCCTCACCATCACTCTCCCTCCCTCTCTCTCCCTCACCCTCACCATCTCTCTCCCTCTGTCTCTCTCGCTCCCCCCTCTCTCTCCTCACCCTCACCATCGCTCTCCCTCTCTCTCTCTCCCTCACCCTCACCATCACTCTCCCTCCCTCTCCCTCCCTCCCTCTCTCTCGTTCTCCCTCTCTCTCTCTCCCTCACCCTCAACATCGCTCTCCCTCCCTCTCTCTCCCTCTGTCTCTCTCGCTCCCCCTCTCTCTCTCCCTCACCCTCACCATCGCTCTCCCCTCTCTCTCTCCCTCTGTCTCTCTCTCTCCCCCTCTCTCTCCCTCACCATCACTCTCCCTCCCTGTCTCTCCCTCACCATCTCTCCCCTCTGTCTCTCTCGCTCCCCCTCACCTCTCCCCTCACCCTCACCATCGCTCTCCCTCTCTCCCTCTGTCTCTCTCTCTCCCTCACCCTCACCATCACTCTCCCTCCCTCTCTCTCCCTCTGTCTCTCCCTCACCATCGCTCTCGCTCCCTCCCTCCCTCTCCCTCCCTCTCTTTTTCCCTCTCTCTCTCCCCCTCTCTCTCGCTCTCCTTCTCTCTCTCTCTCCCTCACCCTCACCATCGCTCTCCCTCTCTCTCTCCCCCCTCTCTCTCCCTCACCCTCACCATCACTCTCCCTCCCTCTCTCTCCCTCTCCCTCACCCTCACCATCACTCTCCCTCCCTCTCCCTCCCTCTGTCTCTCTCACTCTCCCTCCCTCTCTCCTCCCTCCCCTCACCATCGCTCTCCCTCTCTCTCTCTCCCTCTGTCTCCCCTCTCTCTCCCCTCTCTCTCCTCACCCTCACCATCGCTCTCCCTCTCTCTCTCTCCCTCTGTCTCTCTCTCTCCCCCTCTCTCTCCCTCACCCTCACCATCACTCTCCCTCCCTCTCTCTCCCTCTGTCTCTCCCTCTCCCTCACCATCGCTCTCCCTCCCTCTCTCTCCGTCTGTCTCTCTCTCCCCTCTCTCTCTTTCTCCCTCTCTCTCCCCCTCTCTCTCGCTCTCCTTCTCTCTCTCTCTCCCTCTCTCTTTCTCCCTCTCTCTCCCTCACCCTCACCATTGCTCTCCCTCCCTCTCTCTCCCTCTGTCTCTCTCTCTCCCCCCTCTCTCTCCCTCACCCTCACCATCGCTCTCCCTCCCTCTCTCTCCCTCTGTCTCTCTCGCTCCCCCCTTTCTCTCTCTCCTCACCCTCACCATCGCTCTCCCTCTCCCTGTGTCTCTCTCTCCCCCTCTCTCTCCCTCACCATCACTCTCCCTCCCTCTCTCTTTCTCCCTCTCTCTCTCCCCCTCTCTCTCTCTCTCCCTCACCCTCACCATCGCTCTCCCTCCCTCTCTCTCCCTCTGTTTCTCCCTCTCCCTCACCCTCACCATCGCTCTCCCTCCCTCTCTCTCCCTCTGTCTCTCTCGCTCCCCCCTCTCTCTCTCTCCCTCACCCTCACCATCGCTCTCCCTCTCTCTCTCTCTCCCCCCCCTCTCTCCCTCACCCTCACCATCACTCTCCCTCCCTCTCTCTCCCTCTGTCTCTCCCTCTCCCTCACCATCGCTCTCCCTCCCTCTCTCTCTCTCCCTCTCTCTCTCTCTTTCTCCTCTCTCTCTCCCTCACCCTCTCGCTCTCTCCCTCCCTCTCTCTCTCTCTCCCTCTCTCCCTCACCCTCACCATCTCTCTCCCTCCCCTCTCCTCTCTCTCCCTCTCTCTCCCTCTGTGCTCCCTCTCTCTCTCCCTCACCCTCACCATCGCTCTCCCTCTCTCTCTCCCTCTGTCTCTCTCAGTTAACTATAACAGGTGATGAAGCGTGTGTAAGACATGACACACTAGTCAGAGAAATTACACGCTGTAGTAGGAGACTGACACGGCATAACACGCCGGCTTCACCAGGGAATGACTCAAAGTTAACGCTGTAGCTGCATGTCAGAGAAGCAGTGGCATATGGTAAACAATTGTGACAGATTAAACAGGAAAAGTAGGTGCCGTGGTTACCGTTTCCAAAGCGATTCCACTTACCAGGTCAACAGTGAATAGAGGTGAATTGATGTGAATTTGCGTGACTGTTTGGCAAATAATTCCACCCAAATCCCTGTGTCTGTTCCTTCCTGTTACAGATTGCCTTATCATTCATAATACAGTAAACTAACACAAAGCAGGAGCATAGAGAGCAGCTTAGCCGTGGGGTTAGCCGTCATCTGCAATATCTACTTCTGTCCCCAACCCCTGTCCCCCTATCGCAAGGTGACCTCCCACGACAGACGCACTTTCCCTTCCTGCTTGCTGTCAAACGCCAACGTGCGGACACTTCTCTCTCTTTCTCTCTCCCTCTCTTTCGGTCCCCATCTCCCTCTCTCACTCCCCTTGGCAACAGTAAAGGTGGGGCCCACGGTCACTGTCTCAGGCCTGCTCCTCCCCTCTGCTCCAAGCTGCAGCGCTGGTGATCGACAGCCAGGGTCTGCACAGAGCTGTCACGACAGGAACAGTGTCATGATATATGATGTATCTGGCCCTGAACAAGGCTGACCGTGTCACTGTAACCTTCCCCCCAGGACACATTACAGAGGAACACTCTTTACCTGCAGTACCTAAGGAGGGTGTTTACTGGGTAGGATGGTGTTGCATGTGGTTCTCCATCTCTTTCTATGTTTTCTTTCCATTAGTAATATCAGTGGCTAGAAGTGCCTGCTGAAATATACTATTTCTCTTGCTCGTCCGTGCACA
>NW_025745810.1:80000-105000 GCF_021184085.1 Oncorhynchus gorbuscha | reverse complement strand
ACATCCAGGGAGAGGACGTTAGAATCCAGTACATACATGTACATCCAGGGAGAGGACGTTAGAATCCAGTACATACATGTACATCCAGGGAGAGGACGTACATACATGAATCCAGGAGAGGACGTTATCCAGTACATACATGTACATCCAGGGAGAGGACGTTAGAATCCAGTACATACATGTACATCCAGGGAGAGGACGTTAGAATCCAGTACATACATGTACATCCAGGGAGAGGACGTTAGAATCCAGTACATACATGTACATCCAGGGAGAGGACGTTAGAATCCAGTACATACATGTACATCCAGGGAGAGGACGTTAGAATCCAGTACATACATGTACATCCAGGGAGAGGACGTTAGAATCCAGTACATACATGTACATCCAGGGAGAGGACGTTAGAATCCAGTACATACATGTACATCCAGGGAGAGGACGTTAGAATCCAGTACATACATGTACATCCAGGGAGAGGACGTTAGAATCCAGTACATACATGTACATCCAGGGAGAGGACGTTAGAATCCAGTACATACATGTACATCCAGGGAGAGGACGTTAGAATCCAGTACATACATGTACATCCAGGAGAGGACGTTAGAATCCAGTACATACATGACATCCAGGAGAGGACGTTAGAATCCAGTACATACATGTACATCCAGGGAGAGGACGTTAGAATCCAGTACATACATGGACATCCAGGGACATCCAGAGGACGTTAGAATCCAGTACATACATGTACATCCAGGGAGAGGACGTTAGAATCCAGTACATACATGTACATCCAGGGAGAGGACGTTAGAATCCAGTACATACATGTACATCCAGGGAGAGGACGTTAGAATCCAGTACATACATGTACATCCAGGGAGAGGACGTTAGAATCCAGTACATACATGTACATCCAGGGAGAGGACGTTAGAATCCAGTACATACATGTACATCCAGGGAGAGGACGTTAGAATCCAGTACATACATGACATCCAGGGAGAGGATGTTAGAATCCAGTACATACATGACATCCAGGGAGAGGACGTTAGAATCCAGTACATACATGACATCCAGGGAGAGGACGTTAGAATCCAGTACATACATGACATCCAGGGAGAGGACGTTAGAATCCAGTACATACATGTACATCCAGGGAGAGGACGTTAGAATCCAGTACATACATGTACATCCAGGGAGAGGACGTTAGAATCCAGTACATACATGTACATCCAGGGAGAGGACGTTAGAATCCAGTACATACATGACATCCAGGGAGAGGACGTTAGAATCCAGTACATACATGTACATCCAGGGAGAGGACGTTAGAATCCAGTACATACATGTACATCCAGGGAGAGGACGTTAGAATCCAGTACATGCATGTACATCCAGGGAGAGGACGTTAGAATCCAGTACATACATGACATCCAGGGAGAGGACGTTAGAATCCAGTACATACATGACATCCAGGGAGAGGACGTTAGAATCCAGTACATACATGTACATCCAGGGAGAGGACGTTAGAATCCAGTACATACATGTACATCCAGGGAGAGGACGTTAGAATCCAGTACATACATGACATCCAGGGAGAGGATGTTAGAATCCAGTACATACATGACATCCAGGGAGAGGACGTTAGAATCCAGTACATACATGACATCCAGGGAGAGGACGTTAGAATCCAGTACATACATGACATCCAGGGAGAGGACGTTAGAATCCAGTACATACATGTACATCCAGGGAGAGGACGTTAGAATCCAGTACATACATGTACATCCAGGGAGAGGACGTTAGAATCCAGTACATACATGACATCCAGGGAGAGGACGTTAGAATCCAGTACATACATGTACATCCAGGGAGAGGACGTTAGAATCCAGTACATACATGACATCCAGGGAGAGGACGTTAGAATCCAGTACATACATGACATCCAGGGAGAGGATGTTAGAATCCAGTACACACATGTACATCCAGGGAGAGGACGTTAGAATCCAGTACATACATGTACATCCAGGGAGAGGACATTAGAATCCAGTACATACATGTACATCCAGGGAGAGGACGTTAGAATCCAGTACACACATGTACATCCAGGGAGAGGACGTTAGAATCCAGTACATACATGTACATCCAGGGAGAGGACGTTAGAATCCAGTACATACATGACATCCAGGGAGAGGACGTTAGAATCCAGTACACACATGTACATCCAGGGAGAGGACGTTAGAATCCAGTACATACATGTACATCCAGGGAGAGGACATTAGAATCCAGTACATACATGTACATCCAGGGAGAGGACGTTAGAATCCAGTACATACATGACATCCAGGGAGAGGACGTTAGAATCCAGTACACACATGTACATCCAGGGAGAGGACGTTAGAATCCAGTACATACATGTACATCCAGGGAGAGGACGTTAGAATCCAGTACATACATGTACATCCAGGGAGAGGACGTTAGAATCCAGTACACACATGTACATCCAGGGAGAGGACGTTAGAATCCAGTACATACATGTACATCCAGGGAGAGGACGTTAGAATCCAGTACATACATGACATCCAGGGAGAGGACGTTAGAATCCAGTACATACATGTACATCCAGGGAGAGGACGTTAGAATCCAGTACATACATGACATCCAGGGAGAGGACGTTAGAATCCAGTACATACATGTACATCCAGGGAGAGGACGTTAGAATCCAGTACATACATGACATCCAGGGAGAGGATGTTAGAATCCAGTACATACATGACATCCAGGGAGAGGACGTTAGAATCCAGTACATACATGACATCCAGGGAGAGGACGTTAGAATCCAGTACATACATGACATCCAGGGAGAGGACGTTAGAATCCAGTACATACATGTACATCCAGGGAGAGGACGTTAGAATCCAGTACATACATGTACATCCAGGGAGAGGACGTTAGAATCCAGTACATACATGACATCCAGGGAGAGGACGTTAGAATTCAGTACATACATGTACATCCAGGGAGAGGACGTTAGAATCCAGTACATACATGACATCCAGGGAGAGGACGTTAGAATCCAGTACATACATGACATCCAGGGAGAGGACGTTAGAATCCAGTACACACATGTACATCCAGGGAGAGGACGTTAGAATCCAGTACATACATGTACATCCAGGGAGAGGACATTAGAATCCAGTACATACATGTACATCCAGGGAGAGGACGTTAGAATCCAGTACACACATGTACATCCAGGGAGAGGACGTTAGAATCCAGTACATACATGTACATCCAGGGAGAGGACGTTAGAATCCAGTACATACATGACATCCAGGGAGAGGACGTTAGAATCCAGTACACACATGTACATCCAGGGAGAGGACGTTAGAATCCAGTACATACATGTACATCCAGGGAGAGGACATTAGAATCCAGTACATACATGTACATCCAGGGAGAGGACGTTAGAATCCAGTACATACATGACATCCAGGGAGAGGACGTTAGAATCCAGTACACACATGTACATCCAGGGAGAGGACGTTAGAATCCAGTACATACATGTACATCCAGGGAGAGGACGTTAGAATCCAGTACATACATGTACATCCAGGGAGAGGACGTTAGAATCCAGTACACACATGTACATCCAGGGAGAGGACGTTAGAATCCAGTACATACATGTACATCCAGGGAGAGGACGTTAGAATCCAGTACATACATGTACATCCAGGGAGAGGACGTTAGAATCCAGTACATACATGTACATCCAGGGAGAGGACGTTAGAATCCAGTACATACATGTACATCCAGGGAGAGGACGTTAGAATCCAGTACACACATGTACATCCAGGGAGAGGACGTTAGAATCCAGTACATACATGTACATCCAGGGAGAGGACGTTAGAATCCAGTACATACATGTACATCCAGGGAGAGGACGTTAGAATCCAGTACATACATGTACATCCAGGGAGAGGACATTAGAATCCAGTACATACATGTACATCCAGGGAGAGGACGTTAGAATCCAGTACATACATGTACATCCAGGGAGAGGACGTTAGAATCCAGTACACACATGTACATCCAGGGAGAGGACGTTAGAATTCAGTACACACATGTACATCCAGGGAGAGGACGTTAGAATCCAGTACATACATGTACATCCAGGGAGAGGACGTTAGAATCCAGTACACACATGTACATCCAGGGAGAGGACGTTAGAATCCAGTACATACATGTACATCCAGGGAGAGGACGTTAGAATCCTGTACATACATGTACATCCAGGGAGAGGACGTTAGAATCCAGTACATACATGTACATCCAGGGAGAGGACGTTAGAATCCAGTACATACATGTACATCCAGGGAGAGGACGTTAGAATCCAGTACATACATGTACATCCAGGGAGAGGATGTTAGAATCCAGTACACACATGTACATCCAGGGAGAGGACGTTAGAATCCAGTACACACATGTACATCCAGGGAGAGGACGTTAGAATCCAGTACACACATGTACATCCAGGGAGAGGACGTTAGAATCCAGTACATACATGTACATCCAGGGAGAGGACGTTAGAATCCAGTACACACATGTACATCCAGGGAGAGGACGTTAGAATCCAGTACATACATGTAAACTATTCACACAACAACGAGACTTATCACACAGCAGGCAGGCTTAGGTTGTGCTATTGACTGGCCTGCATATTGGTGGTCTGGGACCCTAGAGACGATAGAATCTAATGGCATGGCAGACCATTAAAGAGCGGGAAAGAAAGAGAGAGAGAAAGAGAGGCATAAATAGACAGAGGGTAAAGAAAAAAAAGGTTCCAAATATTCCAAATGAATAAGCATTCCAATTAAGTAGATATACCAATTGAAGGAATGCAAATGAGAACGTGCGTAAGTGTGAGGGTCTTCTGTGCCTCCAGGTAATCAAAAGGATCCCTAGCCACACAGTGTATAAGAGACAGGAAGTGGGCTTTAATCCGAATACAGGCTTCACGGTGGTAATGATTTCCACTTTGTTATTTTCAATGTGCGTCATCACTTCTACCAGGGGACCCAATTTACACTGAGAAATGGGAAACATTAAGGCAACTGTTTCTTTTTTTTCTTGCCTTTCGGACGCTCGGATTCAGAATGGTTATTATGAAGCAGTAAGCTACCGCTCTAACTTGAGGAAGGAGTGAGGCACGGAGTCCGTTCCAATGCCACTTTCTAGAAGCAGTAAGGGGGAAGTGCCCTTAACTTCCAAACCTGAGGGAAGGGTTAGACTGAATACATCTCTGAGAGCCATAGGATATTATGTCTGCAGGACATGGAAGTGTTATTCAATGAGTTTTTGTATGATTTCGCTATGCAGACCCAGTTCTGAAACATACCCATTAACGAATCCAAATGTATCATTACCCGACACACATCACCTTGGAGAAAGTACCAATTTGCCACAGTTCTTTGTGCCACATTATCAACCATCCATAATAACTAGGAGCCTACCACTCTGACTGCACAGTAGTACAGTAAAGTGCCTGTGAGTTCCTGCCCTATTTGCTCCACCACCAAAAAATATTGGAAGTCATTCACTTTCACTGCGCTTTCAGATCCTTTGGCAAGATGAAAGGCTTTATGCAGATGAAAGTTTGCATTCGCTCAACGGAAGCTTCACAAAAATAGCTTCTTCTTGTGGCCGAGGCCTGGGTATAACTCACTCTTCAGATTCAGAGTCCCAGCTCTGGAACGTCAAGCCCCAACGCATCCGATCAGCATGTTGGCAAACTCGTCAAAACGACAGCGCTTTCATCAAATCTCCTCATCTAAAACCTCCCTGCTTTGCTGCTGAACAGGTAAGCCAGTAGAGTGATGACGGTAAAGGAGAGGAGCTCAATCTAGACTCCAGAGACGATGGATTCTGTCATGTTTGTCATTTATTATCATGTCTTGTCCCTGTGCTCCCCATGCTATTCGTTTCCCTCTGCTGGTCTTATTTGGTTCTTTCCCTCCTTCTATCCCTCTCTCTCCCCCTCCCTCTCTCACTCTCTCGCTCTCTCTTCTCTCTATCGTTCCGTTCCTGCTCCCAGCTGTTCCTATTCCCCTAATCATCATTTAGTCTTCCCACACCTGTTCCCGATCCTTTCCCCTGATTAGAGTCCCTATTTATTCCTTTGTGTTCCGTTCCTGTCCCGTCGGTTCCTTGTTTTGTATTCACCATGCTGTGATTGCGTTTCGCCCTGTCCTGTCGTGTTTTTTGCCTTCATCAGATGCTGCGTGTGAGCAGGTGGCTCTATCAACTACGGCCTGCGCCTACCCGGCGACCTGCAGTCTGTGGCCGCTTCTCTAGTTATTCCCCTCTACAGACTAGAGGATTTTTGTTATTCCCTGTTTTGGATTTAAATAAACTCTGTTTCTGTTAAGTCGCTTTTGGGTCCTCTTGCACCTGCATGACAGAAGGAACCGACCAAGGAATGGACCCAGCGACTTCAGACGCTCGTTACACTGCCGTCAAGATCCAAGGAGCCATGCTCGGCAGACACGAGCAGGAATTGTCTGCTGCTCGCCATGCCGTGGAGAACCTGGCCGCTCAGGTTTCCGACCTCTCTGGACAGTTCCAGAGTCTACGTCTCGTGCCACCTGTTACTTCCTGGCCTGCCGAGCCTCCAGAACCTAGGGTTAATAACCCACCTTGCTACTCCGGGCAGCCCACTGAGTGCCGCTCCTTTCTCACGCAGTGTGAGATTGTGTTCTCTCTCCAACCCAACACATACTCTAGAGAGAGAGCTCGGGTTGCTTACGTCATTTCACTCCTTACTGGCCGGGCTCGAGAATGGGGCACAGCTATCTGGGAGGCAAGGGCGGATTGCTCTAACAAGTTCCAGAACTTTAAAGAGGAGATGATTCGGGTTTTTGACCGTTCAGTTTTTGGTAGGGAGGCTTCTAGGGCCCTGGCTTCCTTATGCCAAGGTGAACGGTCCATAACGGATTATTCTATTGAGTTTCGCACTCTTGCTGCCTCTAGTGAGTGGAACGAGCCGGCGCTGCTCGCTCGTTTTCTGGAGGGACTCCACGCAGTGGTTAAGGATGAGATTCTCTCCCGGGAGGTTCCATCAGATGTGGACTCTTTGATTGCTCTCGCCATCCGCATAGAACGACGGGTAGATCTTCGTCACCGGGCTCGTGGAAGAGAGCTCGCATCAACGGTGTTTCCCTGCTCCGCATCGCAACCATCTCCCTCCTCTGGCTTTGAGACTGAGCCCATGCAGCTGGGAGGGATTCGCATCTCGACTAAGGAGAGGGAACGGAGGATCACCAACCGCCTGTGCCTCTATTGCGGAGTTGCTGGACATTTTGTTAATTCATGTCCAGTAAGAGGCCAGAGCCCATCAGTAAGCGGAGGGCTACTGGTGAGCGCTACTACTCAGGTCCCTTCATCTAGATCTTGTACTACTATGTCGGTCCATCTACGCTGGACCGGTTCGGGTGCTACATGCAGTGCCTTGATTGACTCTGGGGCTGAGGGTTGTTTCATGGACGAAGCATGGGTTCGGAAACATAACATTCCTTTCAGACCGTTAGACAGGCCTACGCCCATGTTTGCCTTAGATGGTAGTCATCTTCCCAGTATCAAATTTGAGACACTACCTTTAACTCTCACAGTATCTGGTAACCACAGTGAGACTATTTCTTTTTGATTTTCCGTTCACCGTTTACACCTGTTGTTTTGGGTCATCCCTGGCTAGTATGTCATAATCCTTCTATTAATTGGTCTAGTAATTCTATCCTATCCTGGAACGTTTCTTGTCATGTGAAGTGTTTAATGTCTGCCATCCCTCCCGTTTCTTCTGTCCCTACTTCTCAGGAGGAACCTGGCGATTTGACAGGAGTGCCGGAGGAATATCATGATCTGCGCACGGTCTTCAGTCGGTCCCGAGCCAACTCCCTTCCTCCTCACCGGTCGTATGATTGTAGTATTGATCTCCTTCCGGGGACCACTCCTCCTCGAGGTAGACTATACTCTCTGTCGGCTCCCGAACGTAAGGCTCTCGAGGATTATTTGTCTGTGTCTCTTGACGCCGGTACCATAGTGCCTTCTTCTTCTCCGGCCGGGGCGGGGTTCTTTTTTGTTAAGAAGAGGGACGGTACTCTGCGCCCCTGCGTGGATTATCGAGGGCTGAATGACATAACGGTTAAGAATCGTTATCCGCTTCCCCTTATGTCATCAGCCTTCGAGATTCTGCAGGGAGCCAGGTGCTTTACTAAGTTGGACCTTCGTAACGCTTACCATCTCGTGCGCATCAGAGAGGGGGACGAGTGGAAAACGGCGTTTAACACTCCGTTAGGGCATTTTGAGTACCGGGTTCTGCCGTTCGGTCTCGCCAATGCGCCAGCTGTTTTTCAGGCATTAGTTAATGATGTTCTGAGAGACATGCTGAACATTTTTGTTTTTGTCTATCTTGACGATATCCTGATTTTTTCTCCGTCACTCGAGATTCATGTTCAGCACGTTCGACGTGTTCTACAGCGCCTTTTAGAGAATTGTCTCTACGTAAAGGCTGAGAAGTGCTCTTTTCATGTCTCCTCCGTTACTTTTCTCGGTTCCGTTATTTCCGCTGAAGGCATTCAGATGGATTCCGCTAAGGTCCAAGCTGTCAGTGATTGGCCCGTTCCAAGGTCACGTGTCGAGTTGCAGCGCTTTTTAGGTTTCGCTAATTTCTATCGGCGTTTCATTCGTAATTTCGGTCAAGTTGCTGCCCCTCTCACAGCTCTTACTTCTGTCAAGACGTGTTTTAAGTGGTCCGGTTCCGCCCAGGGAGCTTTTGATCTTCTAAAAGAACGTTTTACGTCCGCTCCTATCCTCGTTACTCCTGACGTCACTAGACAATTCATTGTCGAGGTTGACGCTTCAGAGGTAGGCGTGGGAGCCATTCTATCCCAGCGCTTCCAGTCTGACGATAAGGTTCATCCTTGCGCTTATTTTTCTCATCGCCTGTCGCCATCTGAGCGCAACTATGATGTGGGTAACCGTGAACTGCTCGCCATCCGCTTAGCCCTAGGCGAATGGCGACAGTGGTTGGAGGGGGCGACCGTCCCTTTTGTCGTTTGGACAGACCATAAGAACCTTGAGTACATCCGTTCTGCCAAACGACTTAATGCCCGTCAAGCTCGTTGGGCGTTGTTTTTCGCTCGTTTCGAGTTTGTGATTTCTTACCGTCCGGGTAGCAAGAACACCAAGCCTGATGCCTTATCCCGTCTGTTTAGTTCTTCTGTGGCTTCTACTGATCCCGAGGGGATTCTTCCTTATGGGCGTGTTGTCGGGTTAACAGTCTGGGGAATTGAAGGACAGGTTAAGCAAGCACTCACGCACACTGCGTCGCGCGCGCTTGTCCTAGTAACCTCCTTTTCGTTCCTGTTTCCACTCGTCTGGCTGTTCTTCAGTGGGCTCACTCTGCCAAGTTAGCTGGTCATCCCGGTGTTCGAGGCACTCTTGCGTCTATTCGCCAGCGCTTTTGGTGGCCGACTCAGGAGCGTGACACGCGCCGTTTCGTGGCTGCTTGTTCGGACTGCGCGCAGACTAAGTCGGGTAACTCTCCTCCTGCCGGTCGTCTCAGACCGCTCCCCATTCCTTCTCGACCATGGTCTCACATCGCCTTAGACTTCATTACCGGTCTGCCTTTGTCTGCGGGGAGGACTGTGAGAGCCGCCAATAAACGCAGGATTAAGAGTCCAAGGTATTGTTGCGGCCAGAGAGTGTGGCTTTCCACTCGCAACCTTCCTCTTACGACAGCTTCTCGTAAGTTGACTCCGCGGTTCATTGGTCCGTTCCGTGTCTCCCAGGTCGTCAGTCCTGTCGCTGTGCGACTGCTTCTTCCGCGACATCTTCGTCGCGTCCATCCTGTCTTCCATGTCTCCTGTGTTAAGCCCTTTCTTCGCACCCCGTTCGTCTTCCCTCCCCCTCCCGTCCTTGTCGAGAGCGCACCTATTTACAAGGTACATAAGATCATGGACATGCGTTCTCGGGACGGGGTCACCAATACCTTGTGGATTGGGAGGGTTACGGTCCTGAGGAGAGGAGTTGGGTTCCGTCTCGGGACGTGCTGGACCGTTCACTCATCGATGATTTCCTCCGTTGCCGCCAGGATTCCTCCTCGAGTGCGCCAGGAGGCGCTCGGTGAGTGGGGGTACTGTCATGTTTGTCATTTATTATCATGTCTTGTCCCTGTGCTCCCCATGCTATTCGTTTCCCTCTGCTGGTCTTATTTGGTTCTTTCCCTCCTTCTATCCCTCTCTCTCCCCTCCCTCTCTCACTCTCTCGCTCTCTCTTCTCTCTATCGTTCCGTTCCTGCTCCCAGCTGTTCCTATTCCCCTAATCATCATTTAGTCTTCCCACACCTGTTCCCGATCCTTTCCCCTGATTAGAGTCCCTATTTATTCCTTTGTGTTCCGTTCCTGTCCCGTCGGTTCCTTGTTTTGTATTCACCATGCTGTGATTGCGTTTCGCCCTGTCCTGTCGTGTTTTTTGCCTTCATCAGATGCTGCGTGTGAGCAGGTGGCTCTATCAACTACGGCCTGCGCCTACCCGAAGCGACCTGCAGTCTGTGGCCGCTTCTCTAGTTATTCCCCTCTACAGACTAGAGGATTTTTGTTATTCCCTGTTTTGGATTTAAATAAACTCTGTTTCTGTTAAGTCGCTTTTGGGTCCTCTTTCACCTGCATGACAGATTCACCACTACAGAGACTGTATCACTGGTCGTATGGTTCTGGAAGACTTATACACGACATGGCCTAAAGTATGTGAACATGCCTTCAAATGAGTTGATTTGGCTATATCAGCTACACCCGTTGCTGACAGGTGTATAAAATAGAGCACACAGCCATGCAATCTCCATAGACAAACATTTGCAGTAGAATGGCCCATACTGAAGAGCTCAGTGACTTTCAACATGGCACCATCATAAGATGCCACCTTTCCAACAAGTTAGTTCATCAAATTTCTTCCCCGCAAGAGCTGCCCTGTTCAACTGTGAATTCATAGTCCCAAATACAAAGTTTGGTGGAGGAGGAATAATGGTCTGGGGCTGTTTTTCATGGTTTGGGCCCCTAAGTTCCAGTGATGGGAAATCTTAACGCTACAGCAAACAATGACATTCTAGATGATTCAGTGCTTCCACCTTTGTGGCAACAGTTTGGGGAAGGCTCTTTCCTGTTTCAGCATGACAATGCCCCCGTGCACAAAGCAAGGTCCATACAGAAATGGTTTGTCGAGATTGGTTCGTAAGAACTTAACTGGCCTGCACACATTCCTGACCTCAAGCCCATCAAACACCTTTGGGATGAATTGAAACACTGCGACTGCGAGCCAGGCCTAATCGCTCAACATCAGTGCCCAACCTCACTAATGCACTTGTGGCTGAATGGAAGCAAGTCCCCCTGCAGCAATGTTCCAACATTTAGTGGAAATCCTTCCCCCGAAGAGTGGAGGCTGTTATAGCAGCAAAGGGGGGACCAACTCCATAATAACGGCCATGATTTTGGAATGAGATGTTCGAAGAGCATACTTTGCATACTTTTGACAAGGTAGTATATTTAGCCTAGTTATAACTTCACAAGCCCTGAATTCATTAAATTATTGCTGTTTGAAACGCAGTGTATTTGACCTTTAATTCTACAACAATGCTTATTTAGAGAAAATATATCTCTTAATAAGAGAACATCTACATTCAAATGAAGATACTGCAAACGGTGCATTCGGAAAGTATTCAGATGCCTTGACTCTTTACAAAAAAACTTTAAAGCAGGTTTTCATCAAGGATCTCTCTGTACTTTGCTCCGTTCATCTTTCCCTCGATCCTGACTAGTCTCCCAGTCCCTGCCGCTGAAAAACATCCCCACAGCATGATGCTGCCACCACCGGATTACAAAAAGAAAACCATCCCCGTCGCGGACATCAACGTCTTGCTCCCAGACAAATTAAATGACTCCTTTGCTCGCTTTGAGTACAATACAGTGCCACTGACACCGCCCGCTACCAAAGCCTGCGGCCTCTCCTTCACTGTGGTCAACGTGAGTAAAACATTTCAACCTGTTAACCCTCGCAAGGCTGCCGGCCCAGCAGGTAGACCTAGCCCCGTCCTCAGGTAGTAAACCCAAAATGGCTTTGTAAATAAAAGTATACCAGTGCCTGAGCCTACGAGTGACTATAGAAGGCCAGCCAACCCTGGTATACAAAGTGCAGTGGTGCGTAAGGGTTTTGCAGTTTAAAATAAATCTCAAAGTGCCATGGTAAAGGGTGTCAATTGATCTCAAACACTGAGGGGAAGCATTCATATACAAAATATCCCCATAGTCTAGTAAAGGCATAAATGTAGCTGATACCAGCCTCCTTCTGGCTTCAAAAGAAAAACAGGCCTTATTCCTTAAATAAAATCCCAATTTCAGCTTCAATTTTTTTGTAAGTTGTTGAATAGGCAATTTAAAAGAGAGGCCCAACTTCCAAACTTCAATGCTGCAGACATTTTTTGGTACCCTGGACACAATCCTCTCTCTGCGCTCTATGGATAATTCCGTCGGACCTTACATTGACAGGTGTGTGCCTTTCCAAATCATGTCCAATCAATTGAATTTACCACAGATGGACTCCAATCAAGTAGAAACTTCTCAAAGATGATCAATGGAAACAGGATGCAGCTGAGCTCAATTTTGAGTGTCATAGCAAAGGGTCTGAATAATTGTGTTTTCGCTTTGTCATTATGGGGTATTGTGTGTAGATTGATGAGGAAACAACTAACTTAATCCATTTTAGAATAAGCCTGTAACGGAACAAAATGTGGAAAAGGGGAAGGGGTCTGAAGACTTTCCGAATGCACTGTATATCGTGTATCGGCCATAACTTTTAGATATGATTCTTAGGCCACATTGCCCAGCACTAAATGTGTGAGCATGTTATGTGTGTGTTTGAGTGTCAGTGTGCATGAGAGTGTAGAGTCCTGTGAGCGTGCATGGAGACAGTGCAAAACTGAAATACAAGGGTCAACTCAGATAGTCCTTGTTGGCAAAATATTTGTAGCTATTTTGCAGTTTTATGGCTTGGGGATAGAAGCTGTTCAGGAGCCTGTTGGTGTCAGACTTGATGCACCGGTACTGCTTGCTGTGTGGAAGCAGAGAGAACAGTCTATGGCTTGGCTGGCTGGAGACTTTCCGCTTTCACACCACCTGATTTCGATGTCCGCACCACCCTCTGTTGGCCATGCAACCGAGGGCGGTGCTGTTGCCATACCAAGCAGTGATGCAGCCAGTCAAGATGCTCTCAATGGTGCAGCTGTAGAACTGAGGGCCCATGCCAAACCTTTTCAACTTCCGGAGAGAAAGAGGCCTTAGTGATTTGTACACCGAGGAACTGGAAGCTCTCCGCCCCTTCCACTGCAGCCCTGTCGATGTGGGTGGGGGCGTGCTCACCCCTGCCCTCCCCCTTTACTGTAGTCCACGATCAGCTACTTGGTTTTGCTGACGTTGAGGAAGAGGTTGTTGTCCCGGCACTGCGAGGTCACTGACCTCCTCCCTTTACTGTAGTCCATCATCAGCTACTTCGTTTTGCTGACGTTGAGGAAGATGTTGTTGTCCCGGCACTGCCAGGTCACTGACCTCCTCCCTGTAGGCTGTCTAATCATCGTCGGTGATCAGGCCTGCCACAATCGTGTCGGCAGGAAACTTGATGATGGTGTTGGAGTCATGCGTGACCTCGCAGTCGTGGGCAGAAATCAAATGGAGAGCAACGTGAAGAGCGCAGTTGGAATCGGATTGCAGTGCTATGCAAAGACAGGGTATTCATCTTCCACAATGAGGATGTGTGTGGTGTGGTGACTGCCAAGCCATAAGTGAGGCCTTCTCACGATGAATGTACAATTACAATTCAGCTCAACTTATGAAACTGGCACATCGGGGAGGACAGTGTTGGAGAAAGTTTCAAATTGTCATACTTGAGTAAAAGTAAAGATACCTTAATAGAAAATGACTCTAGTAAAAGTAAAAGTCTAACAGTATTTGGTTTTAAATATACTCAAGTATCAAAAGTTAATGTTATTGGTAAAATATACTTACGTATCAAAATTAAAAGTATAAATCATTTAAAATTCCTTACTGTATATTAAGCAAACCAGACGGCACCATTTTTTACGAACAGCTAGGAGCCCTCTCCAACACTCAGACATAATTTACAAATGAAGCATGTGTGTTTAGTGAGTCCACCACATCAGAGGCAGAATTTTGCATCAACAGGGTTTTAATGATTTTAAATAATTGGGAATGTGGTATAACCCTGGGGAATGTAAAGAGTGAGGCAAAGGCTGATTGGTTGAAGCCTTTGTAAAATAGGAGCAGAGGGCATTCTGATCGGCTGAGGGGACACAGAATTTGAATGGAAGCCAGTAGTGATTGGATGAGGAGCAGACTCGTGGACAGAGAGTAGATATGAAGGGCAAATGATGCAGATGTCTCCATGACTTGCTGCTGGCTCTGCAACTTCTACAGTGACACACACATACAAACAAGCACACACACACACGCACTCTCTGGTCCACTCAAAGTCTCCATCTATTATGGATAGCCTGTGGATGGAACCACTGCTGTGTCTGCCCGTCTCTCTGCTGCTCCCTGTTTCCATGACAACAGCACAGCAAGCCAGCAAGGTCACTTTCTCCAGCTGAGGCAGTGCACAAAGTCACTCCAAGGCAACAGCACGCAATAGAGGGATGGGGAGGGAGAGTGAAAGGGAGGGAGGGAGGGAGGGGGAGAAAGGGAGGGAGGGAGGGAGGGAGGGAGAAAGGGAGGGAGAAAGGGAGGGGGAAAGGGAGGGGGAAAGGGAGGGATGGAGAGAGAGAGCAGAGGAGGTGACAGGAACTTTGATAGAGTGTGATTAAGAGAGAACACATGTGAAATCTAATTCCCGGGTGTGAGTGTGACGTGTATGTGCGTGTGTGCGTGAGTGTGTGCGTGTGCGTGAGTGCGTGTGTGTGCGTGTGTGCGTGTGCGTGAGTGCGTGTGTGCATGTGTGTGTGCGTGAGTGCGTGTGTGCGTGCGTGTGCGTGTCCGTATGTGAGTGCGTGTGCGTGTGTGTGTGTGTGCGTGACTATATGTTACTAAGGTTGGGTGTTCCATCAGTGTGAGGACGAAAGCAGTGAGAGATGATCCTCCAATATCTCCTCAGCCGTCACACATTTGTGGAAAAAAAAGAGAGTGAGAAAACTGCAGGGGGGCCAACACATCCCAAAGACAAGCCCCGTAACAAACGAGCTCTCCAAACTTCCCAACATGCCCCTGAACGTCCTACAGCAACACCATCAACCACATACCACTTTCCCCCCGGTGCCCCAATGCATCATGGTCTCTGTAGTCTGCCAACCCCCCACAGTAAAACCCTATCCGTCACGGTGCTAGACACAAGAGTGTGACCGTGAAGTAGAGTTTCCGCTGCTCTCTCATTTTACCCAGAGTCACATTTACCTTCAGCGGCAGACAGCATGGCTAATTAGGGGAGTTTATTCATATGATCAATTGACAACGGAAAACGGCACCTACACAGCTGTCTACCTGCGCAAGTAGCAGACGAAGATGAATGTGATTAATGACGTTCCATACATTTCCTCAACAAATCAGGTGATTAGATCAACTAGTGCTGCTAATCATAGCCTATTGTTATGTGGGGTGTGACCTCGCCGGATATGCTTTTGGAGGGAAAATTGCCTAAAAGAGTTTTCCATCCATCAGCTGGATATATTTAGGTAATGATGTTCCCAAGTTCCGTCTGTCCAGACCCTCGTTTCAAGGAAAACATATGCCTGGCCAGGTGCAAAGCCTTCCCTACATTCCTCTTCCTCTCTCTCTCAACGCTCTCCACATAGAACTTGGGGAGAGGCTGAGTGGTGGCATGCGAGCTTAGAGCCTTGATTAGATTAGGAGTTCAGAGCTCAGAGTTCAGGATCAACTAGTTGCTGAGTGGCTATCAATGTGAGCGAGAGAGAGAGAGGGAGAGAGTAGAGTAGAGAGAGAATAGAGAGACAGAGAGTAGAGTAGAGAGAGAGTAGAGAGAGAGAGAGAGAGAGAGGAAGAGAGAGAGAGTAGAGTAGAGAGAGACAGAGAGTAGAGTAGAGAGAGAGAGAGATAGGAAGAGAGAGAGAGTAGAGTAGAGAGAGAGACAGAGAGTAGAGTAGAGAGAGAGAGACAGGGAGAGAGTAGAGTAGAGAGAGTGACGGGGGGAGAGTAGAGTAGAGAGAGAGAGAGAGAGAGAGAGAGAGAGGGGGAGAGTAGAGTAGAGAGAGAGAGAGAGAGAGAGAGAGTAGAGTAGAGAGAAAGAGAGAGAGAGTACAGGGGGAGAGTAGAGTAGAGTAGAGAGACAGGGGGAGAGTAGAGTAGAGAGAGAGAGGGAGAGAGTAGAGTAGAGAGAGAGAGACAGGGGGACAGTAGAGGAGAGAGAGAGAGACAGGGGGAGAGTAGAGTTGAGTAGAGAGAGAGAGGGGGGTAGAGTAGAGTAGAGAGGGGAGAGAGTAGAGTAGAGAGAGAGAGAGACAGGGCAAGAGTAGAGTAGAGTAGAGAGAGAGAGAGGGGGTAGAGTAGAGTAGAGAGAGAGAGAGGGGGAGTAGAGTAGAGTAGAGAGGGGAGAGAGTAGAGAGAGAGAGAGACAGGGGGAGAGTAGAGTAGAGTAGAGAGAGAGGGAGAGAGTAGAGTAGAGAGAGAGAGACAGGGGGACAGTAGAGGAGAGAGAGAGAGACAGGGGGAGAGTAGAGTTGAGTAGAGAGAGAGGGGGGGTAGAGTAGAGTAGAGAGGGGAGAGAGTAGAGTAGAGAGAGAGAGAGAGACAGGGCAAGAGTAGTGTAGAGTAGAGAGAGAGAGAGGGGGGTAGAGTAGAGTAGAGAGAGAGAGGGGGGGTAGAGTAGAGTAGAGAGGGGAGAGAGTAGAGTAGAGAGAGAGAGAGACAGGGGGAGAGTAGAGTAGAGTAGAGAGAGAGAGACGGGGAGAGTAGAGTAGAGAGAGAGAGAGAGACAGGGGAGAGTAAGGTAGAGAGAGAGAGTAGAGAGACAGGGGGAGAGTAGAGTAGAGTAGAGTAGAGTAGAGAGAGGGGGGGGTAGAGTAGAGTAGAGAGGGGAGAGAGTAGAGTAGAGAGAGAGAGAGACAGGGGGAGAGTAGAGTAGAGTAGAGAGAGAGAGAGACGAGGAGAGTAGAGTAGAGAGAGAGAGAGAGAGACGGGGGGAGTAGAGAGAGAGAGAGAGACAGGGGGAGAGTAAGGTAGAGAGAGAGAGTAGAGAGACAGGGGGAGAGTAGAGTAGAGTAGAGAGAGACAGAGAGATGGGGGATACGGGAGCAACATAAGTGAACAGAAAGAGAAAGAGCAAGAGAGAAATCTAGTTGAAGAGCAACTGATTCCAATGTTTATAGCGTAGCTTGTACTTCTCTGATGTGATGTGTGACGGGGTTCTATACTGTGTGAGTGTTATCCTGGATCAAGAGGTGTTGACTTCACCTCGGCCTGACCTGCTTGGAGAACACAAGCATCCACTAATCGACATGACACCCTGAGCCCCGAGAGCTGTGCACCCATCTGCAGCACAACTTCCACTGGTAAACACACACAGAGAAGGGGGAAGGAGAGAGAAGGAATGAAGGAGAGAGGGAATGAGGTAGAAAGAGAGAGAAAGACAGAGGGGATAGAGAGAGAGGGAGAGAGAGAGAGAGAGTTGGTGGGAGAAACAGGGATATAAAGGACGACAGAGAGGGAGGGGGAGAGAAGAGAGAAAGAAGGTGAGGGAATGAGAGAGAGGAAAAGAGAGAAGCAGGAAAGTGAAAGAGAGAGAGGAAAAGCCAACTGACCATTTATAAACTATTTGAGAGACAGAGAGTTATTTTGGCATCTTCTTACCAGTGTCCTTAACCCTCATGTGAAGGCACTGAGCTGAATATATTTTATTTTTTATTTCACCTTTATTTAACCAGGTAGGCTAGTTGAGAACAAGTTCTCATTTGCAACTGCGACCTGGCCAAGATAAAGCATAGCGGTGTGAACAGACAACAACACAGAGTTACACATGGAGTAAACAATAAACAAGTCAATAACATAGTAGAAGAAAAAAATAATCTATATACATTGTGTGCAAAAGGCATGAGGAGGTAGGCAATAAATAGGCCATAGGAGTGAATAATTACAATTTAGCAGATTAACACTGGAGTGATAAATGATCAGATGAACATGTGCGGGTAGAGATACTGGTGTGCAAAAGAGCAGAAAAGTAAATAAAATAAAAACAGTATGGGGATGAGGTAGATAGATTGGGTGGGCTATATACCAAAGGACTATGTATAGCTGCAGCGATCGGTTAGCTGCTCAGATAGCAGATGTTTAAAGTTGGTGAGGGAGATAAAAGTCTCCAACTTCAGAGATTTTTGCAATTCGTTCCAGTCGCAGGCAACAGAGAACTGGAAGGAAAGGCGGCCAAATGAGGTTTTGGCTTTAGGGATGATCAGTGAGATACACCTGCTGGAGCGCATGCTACGGGTGGATGTTGCCATCGTAACCAGTGAACTGAGATAAGGCGGGGCTTTACCTAGCATAGACTTGTAGATGACCTGGAGCCAGTGGGTCTGGCGACGAACATGTAGCGAGGGCCAGTCGACTAGAGCATACAAGTCACAGTGGTGGGTGGTATAAGGTGCTTTAATAACAAAACGGATGGCACTGTGATATACTGCATCCAGTTTGCTGAGTAGAGTATTGGAAGCTATTTTGTAGATGACATCGCCGAAGTCGAGGATCGGTAGGATAGTCAGTTTTACTAGGGTAAGTTTGGCGGCATGAGTGAAGGAGGCTTTGTTGCGAAATAGAAAGCCGACTCTAGATTTGATTTTGGATTGGAGAGTCTTGGAGGAGAGTTTGCAGTCTAGCAAAAAATGCATCAACTTATAAGTAAAATTCAAAAAATGTCTTTAATTGCCATATATGAAATGCATTAACTATTCTTGATTGAAAATCTAAACAGACCCCCCCCCCCCCCCAAAAAAGATCATGATGATTAATTCCGTCTCAGACGAGCCAGGTCATTACGGCAGATTGTGCAAGCTAATTAGCATAGCGCATCTCGTTAAGGTGTGTCTGTTGCTCTGGTCTCGGGAAACAATTGGAGGAAACAGGACTAATTGAGACGAATCAGCTAACATTCACTCCGCCCTGTGAAAAAGACCTCTAACGAGGCCTCGCTCTGACCCCACCTCCACCTCGCTTGCCATTGGTCAGGTGAAGTCGGAATCTGCACTACCATTGGTTAGTGTGTCAGTATCTGCGCAGTACTTGGTCCGATTAGCCCACTGTGACCATTGTGTCACTGAGAAGTACAGTAAATGTACCGTCACCACACCAGGAAGGAGATTTGAACGTGCTGTACACAAGACACATCTATAACTGATCTGAAAACAGCTATAACCCCGGCAAGTGTATACACTTGTTATCCTGGGCTGACGGACCTTGACTCCAAAATGCCCTATCATTTTTAGAGTCTGAGAACTACTCCAGTCCATTCCATCATGAGAGTGTTTGAGATTCTACATCAATGTTGGAGTTGTAAGTTTGTGTTCAAGGCTGTATCCCTGTTTGTACAGACATCTGCAGTCAACAAAGACTGCAGGTAGAAATGATTTAGTTGTCTTTAAGAGAAGCCGTCCGTGGAACACACTGATTCTCTTTCCTATTTGTCAGTTTGTCAGATGGCTGCTGTAACCCATCTACTACTGTAACCCATCTACTACTGTAACTCATCTACTACTGTAACACATCTACTACTGTAACCCATCTACTACTGCAACTCATCTACTACTGTAACCCATCTGCTGCTGTAACCCATCTACTACTGTAACCCATCTACTACTGTAACCAATCTACTACTGTAACCCATCTGCTACTGTAACCCATCTACTACTGTAACCCATCTACTACTGCAACCCATCTGCTGCTGTAACCCATTTACTACTGTAACCCATCTACTACTGCAACACATCTACTACTGTAACCCATCTACTACTGCAACCCATCTGCTGCTGTAACCCATCTACTACTGCAACACATCTACTACTGTAACCCATCTACTACTGTAACTCATCTACTACTGTAACCTGTCTACTACTGTAACCCATCTACTACTGCAACACATCTACTCCTGTAACCCATCTACTACTGCAACACATCTACTACTGTAACCCATCTACTACTGCAACACATCTACTACTGTAACCCATCTACTACTGTAACCCATTTACTACTGCAACACATCTACTACTGTAACCCATCTACTACTGCAACACATCTACTACTGTAACCCATCTACTACTGTAACCCATCTGCTGCTGTAACCCATCTACTACTGTAACACATCTACTACTGCAACACATCTACTACTGCAACACATCTACTACTGTAACCCTACTACTGCTGTAACCCATCTACTACTGTAACCCATCTACTACTGTAACCCATCTACTACTGCAACACATCTACTACTGTAACCCATATGCTGCTGTAACCCATCTACTACTGTAACCCATAACCCATCTACTACTGTAACCATCTACTACTGTAACCCATCTACTACTGTAACCCATCTGCTGCTGTAACCCATCTACTACTGTAACCCATCTACTACTGCAACCCATCTACTACTGTAACCTATCTACTACTGTAACCCATCTACTACTGTAACCCATCTACTACTGTAACCCATCTACTACTGTAACACATCTACTACTGTAACCCATCTGCTGCTGTAACCCATCTACTACTGTAACCCATCTACTACTGTAACCCATCTACTACTGTAACCCATCTACTGCTGCAACACATCTACTACTGTAACCCATCTACTACTGCAACACATCTACTACTGTAACCCATATGCTGCTGTAACCCATCTACTACTGTAACCCGTAACCCATCTACTACTGTAACCATCTACTACTGTAACCCATTTACTACTGTAACCCATCTACTGCTGTAACCCATCTACTACTGTAACCCATCTACTACTGTAAACCATCTACTACTGTAACCCATCTACTACTGCAACCCATCTTCTACTGTAACACATCTACTACTGTAACCCATCTACTACTGTAAACCATCTACTACTGCAACACATCTACTACTGTAACCCATATGCTGCTGTAACCCATCTACTACTGTAACCCGTAACCCATCTACTACTGTAACCATCTACTACTGTAACCCATTTACTACTGTAACCCATCTACTGCTGTAACCCATCTACTACTGTAACCCATCTACTACTGTAAACCATCTACTACTGTAACCCATCTACTACTGTAACCCATCTACTACTGTAACCCATCTACTACTGTAACCCATCTACTACTGTAACACATCTACTACTGTAACCCATCTACTACTCTCTACTACTGTAACCCATCTACTACTGTAACCCATCTACTGCTGTAACCCATCTACTACTGTAACCCATCTACTACTGTAACCCATCTACTACTGTAACCCATCTACTACTGTAACTCATCCATCTACTACTGTAACCCATCTACTACTGTAACCCATCTACTACTGTAACCCATCTACTACTGTAACCCATCTACTACTGTAACTGCAACATCTACTACTGCAACACATCTACTACTGTAACACATCTACTACTGTAAAAAATAAAATAACATAGAAAAATAAATCAAACAAACAGATTCCGAAAGTGCCGTTTGTCAGTTGACGTGTTAGCTATGCTGTAACGTGTTAGCATCTACTACTGTAACTGTTTGTCAGTTGACATCTACTGACTGTAATGCTGTTTGTCATTGACTACTCATGCTGTTTGTCAGTACGTGTTACTCATGCTGTTTGTCATCTTACTCATGCTGTTTGTCAGTTGTAACTCATGCTGTTTGTCATCTACTACTGTTTGTCAGTTGACGTGTTAACAGTTGACATCTACTACTGTTTGTCAACACATCTACTACTGTAACACATCTACTACTGCAACACGTGTTAGCTACTGCTGTTTGTCAGTTGACGTGTTACTCATGCTGTTTGTCATCTACTACTGCTAGTTGACATCTACTGCTGTTTGTCAGTTGACGTGTTAGCTCATGCTGTTTGTCTTGACTGCAGAGTTGAAGCTCAAGTTGAAATGCTGTTTGTCAACAGCTCATGCTGTTTGTCAAAATGCTGTTTGTCAGTTGACGTAAATGCAAACAATGCTGTTTGTCAGTTGATAGTTGACGTGTTAGCTCATGCTTTTGTCAGTTGACGTGTTAGCTCATGCTGTTTGTCAGTTGACGTGTTAGCTCATGCTGTTTGTCAGTTGACGTGTTAGCTCATGCTGTTTGTCAGTTGACGTGTTAGCTCATGCTGTTTGTCAGTTGACGTGTTAGCTCATGCTGTTTGTCAGTTGGACGTGTTAGCTCATGCTGTTTGTCAGTTGACGTGTTAGCTCATGCTGTTTGTCAGTTGACGTGTTAGCTCATGCTGTTTGTCAGTTGACGTGTTAGCTCATGCTGTTTGTCAGTTGACGTGTTAGCTCATGCTGTTTGTCAGTTGACGTGTTTGTCAGCTCATGCTGTTTGTCAGTTGACGTGTTAGCTCATGCTGTTTGTCAGTTGACGTGTTAGCTCATGCTGTTTGTCAGTTGACGTGTTAGCTCATGCTGTTTGTCAGTTGACGTGTTAGCTCATGCTGTTTGTCAGTTGACGTGTTATGCTGTTTGTCAGTTGACGTGTTAGCTCATGCTGTTTGTCAGTTGACGTGTTAGCTCATGCTGTTTGTCAGTTGACGTGTTAGCTCATGCTGTTTGTCAGTTGACGTGTTAGCTCATGCTGTTTGTCAGTTGACGTGTTAGCTCATGCTGTTTGTCAGTTGACGTGTTAGCTCATGCTGTTTGTCAGTTGACGTGTTAGCTCATGCTGTTTGTTTGAGCTCATGTTTGTCTGTTAGCTCATTGTTTGTCAGTTGACGTGTTAGCTCATGCTGTTTGTCAGTTGACGTGTTAGCTCATGCTGTTTGTCAGTTGACGTGTTAGCTCATGCTGTTTGTCAGTTGACGTGTTAGCTCATGCTGTTTGTCAGTTGACGTGTTAGCTCATGCTGTTTGTCAGCTCTCATGCTGTTTGTCAGTTGACGTGTTAGCTCATGCTGTTTGTCAGTTGTCAGCTGTTTGTCAGTTGACGTGTTAGCTCATGCTGTTTTCAGTTGAAGCTCATGAGAGCTTGCATATCAGAAGTGTTGATCGACTCACACCCCTCGCCCTCCCGCCTCCCCAATCATGCCCTCGTTCATAGATCATTAGATCTGACTGCGTGACTGTTGACACTTATTCCCCCACCCTAGTGCACACTGGTAGGACAAGAGTGACAGGCTCACAAGGTGAGAACACTTGTGGAACACTTGGGATTAAACTCATGTATGTAGTGTGTGTGAGAGAGAGAGGTCTTCAGTTCCACTTTGGTCACAGCCTGTCTGACTCAGCAGAACCAGAAGTATAACGCGCTTCTCATTAGGATGACCGACGCCATCTTGTGACCCGGCAATGAACAGACGGACTCTCCAGGACCCGAAATAGCAAAATAGAGATTGCGTGGACAGAAATCACTTCAAATGAGTAGAATGGAGCTGTCCAAAACTCACACGTCAGTGAGTTTGCCCTTTTCCAAAGTGACCTGTTGGCGTTGAGGGTGAAAACAAAATATCAACCATTGCAATTTGCAGGGCTGTAAAGTAAAAAATACTTTAAAGTACTACTTAAGGAGTTTTTTGGGGTATCTGTACTTTTACTATTCATATTTTTGACTACTTTTACTTTTACTTCACTACATTCCTAATGAAAATGATGTACTTTTTACTTCATACATTTTCCCTGACACCCAAAAGTACTTGTTACATTTTGAATGCTTAGCAGGACAGGAAAATGGTCCAATTCAGGCACTTATCAAGGGAACATCCCTGGTCATCCCTACAGCGTATGATCTGGCAGACTCACTAAACACATGTTTGTAAATTATGTCTGAGTGTTAGAGTGTACCCCTGGCTATCCGTAAATTACATTTTTCTTTAATGATGGTGTGTGGATTGCTTAATATAAGGAATTTGAAATTATTTATACTTTTACTTTTACTTTTGATAGTTAAGTATATTTGATCAATTACATTTACTTTTGATACTTTAGTATATTTAAAACCAAATACTTTTAGTATTTTACTCAAATAGTATTTTACTGGGTGACTTTCAATTTTACTTGAGTCATTTTCTATTAAGATATCTTTACTTTTACTCAAGTATAACAATTGGGTACTTTTTACAACACTAGCAATGTGTCTATCTATGTGTTTCTGTGTCTGTGAAAAACAGAGCTTCAGTACTCCCCAGAGTGAAGATAAGGCAGTGCAGAACAGGCTAGGAGCCGCCTTTCATATGGAAATGAGGCCTTGTTTTGGTGGGCAGATATTGCAGCGCTTCAATCACAGAAGACAGGAATGAACTCACATTTATTTCAGGAAGCAGCTTTTTGTGGATATGCCTTAACAAGGAGAGTGAAGGCGGCTTGGCCTTGTGTCAAAACAACGGTGGGTGCAACACAAGGCTAAAATAGCATGACGCTAGGCTAAAATAGCATGATGCTAGGCTAATTCATCAATGAGAAGTGTCTCTCCTTTATCAGTGAGCCTTAGCCTAGATGCCCATGGCAGATATTAGCTGTTGGGTATTTGTTGAAGAATGTTAAACATCTGTGTCATGGGTACGACAGTGCACGCAGACACACACACAGACACACACACAAACACACAAAGACAGGGAGCTCTATGTTCTGATCACTACTAAGCCAAAAGCATGCAATAACATGGTAATAACAATTCTCCACATGAACACGAATGACATTGCATGTGTCAGTGGATGGCTAACCAGTTGCCTTGCCCTAGTGGCAGACCCTGAACCTCTCAATGAGACTTGGGTGGATTATGA
>NW_025745810.1:40000-77500 GCF_021184085.1 Oncorhynchus gorbuscha | reverse complement strand
TGACTGCTTACCTCATTCCCTGATAACACTGTGTGCTCGGTGGAGATATTAAAATCTCATATTATCCTCATCCTGCCTTTATCACTAAGCCCTGGGCCGTGCTTCTATTGTTTCCTATGGCATTGCTTTGGATGAGTTGACCAGCGTCCAGGAAATAGGATCTCTCTCTGATTGATTTGGAGATTACCATCATGTTCCCATGAATTTATCTTGATCGCCTCTCCTGGAGCTGAGATTGATTCGGTCTTAATTTCGAGTTTTTTTCAATGTTCAAAACCCCAAATAAAGTGACAAGCTGCATTTGTAGTGAATAGTAACTCCCTCTCTGTCTACCTGGCCACTATTTAAAGATGTGTAGGAGATTCTCTCTCTCTTGATGACATTCTCTCTCTCTTGATAACATCACAGTGGGGAAACGAAAGCACTGAGCCTGGATTGGTCGACGACAGTCAGGGACCCCCAAAGGACTTACAACCACTTCAAGACGGAGGAAACTGGGGCAGTTGTGTTGTCTTACAGTAGCACCACCACCACCAGGAAAACGGTTAGAAGCAACGGTGACTACAATCAACAACAACAACAAATATGGTGCTGGGTGAAAAGGGAGGCAGCCATCTTACCTGGGGACACAGGCCGAGGACTCCCCCTCGGGGGCCTCTGGGGCCGGGCAGCAGAACTGGTGCAGCACAGTCTGGTTCCTGGGAGATACGAGGGAGAGAGGAGGGAGAGAAAAGGGAGGGAAAGGACATTAGCGAGGCAGGAGGAATATTAAGGAGCTTGTTTGAAATTGATTTACTAGAACTGGCATCAGCCATATTGAAGGAACCCAAGAGGGTAGAGACAAATTCCTGTGGTCTGGGGAGCTTTATCCCTGTTTTAGTCATATTTCTATGGCTTTAACTAATACATGCAATGGAACTGTAACTGAGGTTTCTTTCTTATGTACATACTGTTGAAATGACACTGTTTAAAATGCATTGTAATACAAATACTGTGTTTTACTGTATGGAAGGGGGTTGGAGTATTGCATCGATGAGGAGAGAGTGTTCGTTGGTTCAGCAAACAACCGAGCTAAGCGTGAAAGGAGATGTCCCTTTCACTTTAGCCCCCAAAAAAGAGCTGCTTCCATTTTGCCCTCTCAACACTAGGTTCACTTAATTTATTAGACATTGTGACACAAAATAGCCTTTTTTACAACTTAATCAACCTCCTGTTGACCTGGCTTACATGGCTGCCGGGCCGTGGTGGCTCGTTTTCCCCCTGCTGGCAGCTGTGGGGCTTGCAGGTACCGAGGAGCGGTCGGACATGTCCAGACGTGTGGTGAACGGGCCAAAGGGCTGGAGGAGGGCCAGACTCTCACAGTGACAGGGAAGAGAGATGGCAGATGTCCCCGATGACGGGCTGCTTGGAGTGGGGCACGTGGCTGCCTCTCTGCCCTATAACCCTCCCCACCTCCACCCATCCTGCCTCCACATAACCTAGCCAGAGAACATTGACTAGCATAGTGCCATGTGGGGCTCAGCTGGTTAAAGCATAGAGCTAGCAATGCCAAGGTTGTGGGTTCAGTTCCCGCAGGAATTCTCCCATCTCTCTTCTGCCTGGACACGAGGCGTGGAGAGAGAGAGCGAGTCGATTTACAGAGCCCAATCCTTTGCTTTGTCCTCTAACTCTCCATATCTCTCTCTCTCTGCCTTTCCATCTCAGTCTCTATTCCCCCACTCCATCTCTCTCTCTAAGGAACGACATTCCCTTGGCTTCCTCTCAGGAACAACATTCCCTTGGCTTCCTCTCAGGAACAACATTCCCATGGCTTCCTCTCAGGAACAACATTCCCTTGGCTTCCTCTCAGGAACAACATTCCCTTGGCTTCCTCTCAGGATCGGTACATGGGGGAACGGGAGATCTGGAGACTGGGTAGCTCCTTCAAGGACAGCATTCACTCACCTGTGAGTGGAGAGTGGCCACCTTAGAAAAATAATGACTAGAATAAAAATATCAATTATATTTATGTGGTAGAGACACCCTGTTCTCTTCCCTATACCCAAACCCACTACTCATGATGGAAGGTAATGCCTGTCTGTCGGAAAGCCACAATGTTTAGAAGTCACCAGAGTCCCTCATGAACTGTCTGATACTTATCATAAGATAACAAATTGAGAGAGGACAGAGAGAAAGAGAGAGAGGGTTGAGGAAAGGGGTGAACTAAGAGGCTAAGAAAAAGAGGGTGTGATAAAGAGAGAAATGCAGTGATAGAGAGATAGATACATGGAGATAATTAGAGCGATAGTGAGAGAATGGTGGCTGGAGATGGTGAGATAGAGAATTCATAAAATGAGAGTGAGATATATATATATATATAGAGAGAGAGATGTGCTCACACACCACTGACCCAATGTTGTTGCTGTATCTCTAGTGGTGGTTCACAGTAGTATAAATCAATGGAAGTGGGGGAACAGGCTAATTCATTTCTATTGTTAACTACTCTGCTAATTGATTTCTCTTTAATGACCATGACACAACAGGGTTTTAAGAGGTCGTCAACACTAAAGGGTCACACCGGGGACCAATTACCAGACGCACACAGAAGGCGACGTTTACACAGATCATTTGTAATTATTATTATGACAAACAACCAAAATGGCCACCACAGAGAAGGAGAGCAGGTTTGTATTGGTGTAGTGTTCTGCTCTCACATGTCAGCGGTTTCACGGCGATAGCGTCTTCTTCTTCTTCTGTAACTAGAAGATGAGTCGCTGTCCTGCACAAGCTAGTTTGCTCATAAATGTGTTCTCAAGCCCCCTCAAAAAGAGGCATCACGTTCTTGCTGTCGGGGGCCAAGTGAAAGAAGGCGTCGCCAAGGCATCAAAAGCAACATTAGTCTCAGAGGATGTATCCTTTCAATTTCCTCATTCAAAGTTGAACTGTTTGGAATACATGTCAGTGATACATACAGAACACCGCTCGTCTAACGTTCCCTCTGGCACAGTCTGTTTGAGTGACGCTCAATTGTTTTGCCTTAATGGTTTTCGATTTGACGGGGAACAGAAAGGAGCTACATTTGGATCTTAATTAATGGTGCTTATAGGTGAGGGGAGATGGGAAAGAGTTGTGGCTGTCTATGAGGAGAGACATCCAGCAGTGTACGGTCACTGAATAAAAGGACATAGGTTGAGTCAGTGTGATGTCAGCGTGATGTCAGCGTGATGTCAGCGTGATGTCAGCGTGATGTCAGCGTGATGTCCCAAGGATTGTTTGACAGCTACTATTTGACAGAGAACTATTTGATGACCTTTTCTTAATGATCATCAGAGCTATTCGCTGCCTCTCTCTCTCTTTTCACTCTCTTTCCTCATCTCTGCTTCAGTTTATCTCGCTATGTCAGTCCCTCTCTTTCTCTGTGTCTACCTGTCTGTCTCATTGTCTACCCCTCTGTCTCTCTGTCTCTCTTCTCTCTCTGTGGTGTTACCTTTCTCTCATCCTCTAACTCAGTGGTAATTCAAACTTTTTCAGCGAGGACCACATTTCTTTTGCCAGAATTTCTGGGTACCCCATTTTTATCCCAACAATTTCTCTCCACCCCACGCCAAATCTAATGACACAACCTCAACAAATAACAAATTATCTTTCTCAAAAACGTTTGTTTATTGTCCGGTACAATAATCTGTACTATTCATTTTTTGTTCTCCCAAAAAAGATTTGTTTTTGTTTAAAAATAATAATAATTGGTGACCCCACTGCAGTTCCCCTGCGACCCCACTAGGGGTGGTGACCCCAACTTTGAATACCACTGCTTTAACTCTTGCAGACCCTTGTGCTCACTAGGGGGTGATTGCTTGCAGTTGGTCTGACCCTGGGTTCTCACTAGGGGGTCCTGGTCTGACCCTTGTATTCTTGGATCTCACTAGGGGGGTCCTGGTCTGACCCTTGTATTCTTGGATCTCACTAGGGGGGTCCTGGTCTGACCCTTGTATTCTTGGATCTCACTAGGGGGGTCCTGGTCTGACCCTTGTATTCTTGGATCTCACTAGGGGGTCCTGGTCTGACCCTTGTATTCTTGGATCTCACTAGGGGGTCCTGGTCTGACCCTTGTATTCTTGGATCTCACTAGGGGGTCCTGGTCTGACCCTTGTATTCTTGGATCTCACTAGGGGGTCCTGGTCTGACCACTGTATTTTATTCTTGGATCTCACTAGGGGGTCCTGGTCTGACCCTTGTATTCTTGGATCTCACTAGGGGGTCCTGGTCTGACCCTTGTATTCTTGGATCTCACTAGGGGGTCCTGGTCTGACCCTTGTATTCTTGGATCTCACTAGGGGGTTCTGACCCTGACTGGTTTATTCCTGGTGACTGATCTCACTACTAGGGGGTCCTGGTCTGACCCTTGTATTCTTGGATCTCACTAGGGGGTTCTGGTCTGACTGGTTTATTCCTCACTAGGGGGTTCTGGTCTGACTGGTTTATTCTTGGATCTCACTAGGGGGTTCTGGTGTGACCCTTGACTGGTTTATTCTTGGATCTCACTAGGAGGGTTTCTACAATCAGAACATGACTCACCACCAGCACTATGGCAACCAGCAAGGAACCCATTTTTAAGAGTCCTTGTTTACCTGGGGACACCATTTCAGTGACGGACCTAGGCTCTGCGTCAACAAGACTGATCATTCAGTTGCCCATGATGACGTCGCACTGACGTAGCAAGAGCAGGAAGTAACCAATCAGGATATAAGTAGATAAATCTCTCAACCAGGGACAGACGTGGGGCTCTGTATTTATTTAAGGCCCTGCATAACTAGGATGAGGACAACAGGTCAGGTAGTAGCAGGATGGAGTCAATTCAGAATGGCATTTTTAGTGAGATCCTTGAATAAGATGTGTTTAATATGAGCACACACACACACGCACACACGGGCTCACGTGAAGATTTGACTCTCACTTAAACTGAGCGAAAGGAATTTGTTTGTACTAGAGAGGTCTACTTTGAAGCAAGTGAGCGAGGGAGAGGGAGGGAGAGAGAGAGAAAGAGAGAGAAAGAGAGAGCGTGAGAGAGAGAGGATATAAGTAGATAAATCCCTGAGGAGAGAGGAGAGAGAGAGGTCAGGTAGAGAGAGAGAGAGAGAGAGAGAGAGAGAGAGAGAGAGAGAGAGAGAGAGCGATAAAGAGGAGAGAGAGAGAGAGAGCGATAAAGAGGTAGAGAGAGAGAGAGAGAGGTAGAGAGAGAGAGCGATAAAGAGAGAGAGAGAGAGAGCGAGAGAGAGAGAGAGAGAGAGAGAGAGAGAGAGAGAGAGAGAGAGAGAGTAGAGAGAGAGAGAGAGCGATAAAGAGGTAGAGAGAGAGAGAGCTATAAAGAGGGAGAGAGAGAGAGAGCGATAAAGAGGGAGAGAGCGAGAGAGAGATAGCGCAATAAAGAGGGAGAGAGAGAGAGAGAGAGCGATAAAGAGGGAGAGAGAGAGAGAGAGAGAGCGATAAAGAGAGAGAGAGAGAGCGATAAAGAGGGAGAGAGAGAGAGAGAGAGAGAGAGAGAGCGATAAAGAGGTAGAGAGAGAGAGCGATAAAGAGGTAGAGAGAGAGAGAGAGATAAAGAGGAGAGAGAGAGAGAGAGAGAGAGAGAGAGAGAGAGAGAGAGAGAGAGAGAGAGAGAGAGCGATAAAGAGGTAGAGAGAGAGAGAGAGCTATAAAGAGGGAGAGAGAGAGAGAGATAAAGAGGGAGAGAGCGAGAGAGAGAGATAGCGAGAGGAGAGAGAGAGAGAGAGAGATAAAGAGAGAGAGAGAGAGAGAGAGAGAGAGAGAGAGAGAGAGAGAGAGAGAGAGAGAGAGAGAGAGAGAGAGAGAGAGAGAGAGAGAGAGAGAGAGAGAAAGGCAGAGACAATTCGCTTGTCAGACAAACCTTGGCAAAGTGACCTTGAAAAAGACTTACATACCCACCACATTGACAGGTTTTGGACATTGATTTGACTGCACATTCTCAACGACTTAGATTTCCTGTTGAATTGCTTCGATAAAATAAATGTGTGATGAATTAAAGACTGCCTTGTAATGTCAAGGACAGGTGAACAAAGAAACAGTGTTTTCATGGCAACGCTGAGAAAAAGCACAGGAAATAAACTAGCACAGTGTCAGTCGGGGGCTTACAAAGTGTTAACAAGCTGAAGGGGACTGATTATCTAAAACTCCCAGTAGTGTCTCTTGGCTGACTCCAAAAGGCTCGAATCATATCTTCATTTTGGCTTGGGCTCTATTATGGAACCCTATCATTGTGTTTATCCCAGTTTAGCCTGGGCTTTCTGAGAGCCACAATGGGAGTTACACACCACTTAAATCCGCCGGCGGGGCTACCGTCCAAACGTGTGTGTGAGTGTGTGTGTGTTTCCATTAAGCATATCTCACTGTCCGTCGAGTGGATTGCTTAGGAAACATTGCCATGAACCGAGCCTGAGATCCCTGCGGGATGAGCACTCCACAAAGCCTTGGCCTCACACTCACACACACACACTCTCTCGCTCCCACACAGACACTTTCACCACATCACACACACAAACACACACCAAATTAATAAATTAAGCCTCCTTGAAAGGTTTGTGTCAGCATGGACTCTGGGGCAGTCCCAGGCGGCTTAGCTATGCCCACTGCAGGAGAGACGAGAAAGAGAGGGCAGAAGAGAGAGTGGCAGATAGAGAGAGAGAGTGAGAAAGATAGAAAGAAAGAAAGAACGAAAGAGAGAGAGAGAGAGAGAGCGACAGAGACAGAGACAGAGAGAGAGAGAGAGAGAGAGAGAGAGAGAGAGAGAGAGAGAGAGAGAGAGAGAGAGAGAGAGAGAGAGAGAGAGAGAGAGAGAGAGAGAGAGAGAGAGAGAGAGAGAGACAGAGACAGAGAGAGAGGTAGAGACAGAGAGAGAGAGAGAGAGAGAGAGAGAGAGACAGAGAGAGAGAGAGAGAGAGAGAGAGAGAGAGAGAGAGAGAGAGAGAGAGAGAGAGAGAGAGAGAGAGAGAGAGAGAGAGAGAGAGAGAGAGAGAGAGAGAGAGAGAGAGAGAGAGAGAGAGAGAGAGAGAGAGAGAGAGAGAGAGAGAGAGAGAGAGAGAGAGAGAGAGAGAGAGAGAGAGAGAGAGAGAGAGAGAGAGAGAGAGAGAGAGAGAGAGAGAGAGAGAGAGAGAGAGAGAGAGAGAGAGAGAGAGAGAGAGAGGGAGCGATTGATCCACGGAGGGAGAAAAATGGTGCAATGTCTTTTGCACTCAAGCTGTGCTGCTAAAGATGTGAGGTTGATCTGTGGGGTTTTCACAGTCCTACTGAAACTTTGACATCTGCTGCGTTCACTGTTACTGAGCAGTTTTATCAACCGTTACCTATCAAGCCGCGGTATCTGCTGTACCAACGAGCGAAGAGCTTGTGGTGGGTCAATTCCTGGGGTATTTCGATCTCTAAATCAACACATTGTTGTGAAACGTCACCAGAGCATATTATTTTGGTTTTGTGGATCTGCGATACGAGTCAACGCAAAAAGCTTTGTAATTGTGTTTACTACTGTTTTGTTTGGGTTGTTTTGCCATTGTTGCTGTTTTAAAGAATATCAGTATCTTGAACCACAGGCATCAATTGTCATGCAGGGTGATTGTGTAAGAAACCGCCTATTTCCAAGAAGTGAACACATACACATACATACACACACAATCATACACATGCAGGCATGCAACACACACACACACACACTCACACACACACATGCAGGCACGCAACACACACATACACACACAATCACACACATGCAGGCATGCAACACACACACACACACACTCACACACACACATGCAGGCACGCAACACACACATACACACACAACCACACACATGCAGGCACGCAACACACACACACACACACACATTGGGATGTGTGGATAGAGTGCACATCTGTCGGGCAGAGAGGAGAGACATGGGGAGGACAAAGTAACGCAGGATGACGAAGGACAAAAGCTGAGGGTGAAAAGGAGGGGGGAGAAGAAAGAGGTCGATGAGGAAGAGATCAGATCTTGAAAGAAAGAGGTGGTGAGGAAGAGATCAGAGGGGAGGAGAAGAAAGAGGTGGATGAGGAAGAGATAAGGAGGGGAGGAGGAGAAATTGTGGATAGGAAGAGATAAGGAGGGAGGAGGAGAAAGAGGTGGATGAGGAAGAGATAAGGAGGGGAGGAGGGTTGCTGTTTTTTAAAGAATATCAGTATCTTGAGAGGTGGATGAAAGAGATAAGGAGGGGAGGAGGAGAAAGAGGTGGATGAGGAAGAGATAACAGGGAGATACACAGAAAGAGGTGGATGAGGAAGAGATAAGGAGGCATGCAACAGAAAGAGGTGGATGAGGAAGAGATAAGGAGGGGAGGAGGACAGAAACACATGAGGAAGAGATAAGGAGGGGAGGAGGAGAAAGAGGTGGATGAGGAAGAGATAAGGAGGATGAGGATGAAAGAGGTGGATGAGGAAGAGATAAGGAGGGGAGGAGGAGAACATGAGGCATGAGGAAGAGATAAGGAGGGGAGGAGGAGAAAGAGGTGGATGAGGAAGAGATAAGGAGGGGAGGAGGAGAAAGAGGTGGATGAGGAAGAGATAAGGAGGGGCAGAGAGGAGAAAGAGGTGGATGAGGAAGAGATAAGGAAGGAGAAAGAGGTGGATGAGGAGATAAGGGGAGGAGAAGAAAAGGGTGGATGAGGAAGAGAGGAGGAGAAAGAGGTGGATGAGGAAGAGATAAGGAGGGGAGGAGAAGAAAGAGGTGGATGAGGAAGAGATAAGGAGGGGAGGAGGAGGAGGAAGAAAGAAGAGTGGATGAGGAAGAGATAAGGAGGGGAGGGGAGGAGGAGAAAGAGGTGGATGAGGAAGAGATAAGGAGGGGAGGAGAAGAAAGAGGTGGATGAGGAAGAGATAAGGAGGGGAGGGGAGGAGAAAGAGGTGGATGAGGAAGAGATAAGGAGGGGAGGAGGAGAAAGAGGTGGATGAGGAAGAGATAAGGAGGGGAGGAGGAGGAGAAAGAGGTGGATGAGGAAGAGATAAGGAGGGGAGGAGAAGAAAGAGGTGGATGAGGAAGAGATAAGGAGGAGAGATAAGGAGGAGAAAGAGGTGGATGAGGAAGAGATAAGGAGGGGAGGAGAGAAAGAGGTGGATGAGGAAGAGATAAGGAGGGGAGGAGAAGAAAGAGGTGGATGAGGAAGAGATAAGGAGGGGAGGAGAAGAAAGAGGTGGATGAGGAAGAGATAAGGAGGGGAGGAGGAGAAAGAGGTGGATGAGGAAGAGATAAGGAGGGGGGAGGAGAAAGAGGTGGATGAGGAAGAGATAAGGAGGGGAGGGGAGGAGGAGAAAGAGGTGGATGAGGAAGAGATAAGGAGGGGAGGGGAGGAGAGAAAGAATGAGGAAGAGATAAGGATGAGGAAGAGATAAGGAGGGGAGGAGGAGGAGAGAAAGAGGTGGATGAGGAAGAGATAAGGAGGGGGGGAGGAGGAGAAAGAGGTGGATGAGGAAGAGATAAGGAGGGGAGGAGAAGAAAGAGGTGGATGAGGAAGAGATAAGGAGGGGAGGGGAGGAGGAGAAAGAGGTGGATGAGGAAGAGATAAGGAGGGGGAGGAGAAGAAAGAGGTGGATGAGGAAGAGATAAGGAGGGGAGGAGAAGAAAGAGGTGGATGAGGAAGAGATAAGGAGGGGAGGAGAGAAAGAGGTGGATGAGGAAGAGATAAGGAGGGGAGGAGGAGAAAGAGGTGGATGAGGAAGAGATAAGGAGGGGAGGAGAAGAAAGAGGTGGATGAGGAAGAGATAAGGAGGGGAGGGGAGAAGAAAGAGGTGGATGAGGAAGAGATAAGGAGGGGAGGAGGAGAAAGAGGTGGATGAGGAAGAGATAAGGAGGGGAGGAGGAGAAAGAGGTGGATGAGGAAGAGATAAGGAGGGGAGGAGGAAGGAGAAAGTGGATGAGGAAGAGATAAGGAGGGGAGGGGAGGAGGAGAAAGAGGTGGATGAGGAAGAGATAAGGAGGAGGGGAAGAAAGAGGTGGATGAGGAAGAGATAAGGAGGGGAGGATAAGAAAGAGGTGGATGAGGAAGAGATAAGGAGGAGGGGAGGAAGAGAAAGAAGTGGATGAGGAAGAGATAAGGAGGGGAGGAGAAGAAAGAGGTGGATGAGGAAGAGATAAGGAGGGGAGGAGAAGAAAGAGGTGGATGAGGAAGAGATAAGGAGGGGAGGAGAAGAATGAGGTGGATGAGGAAGAGATAAGGAGGGGAGGAGAAGAAAGAGGTGGATGAGGAAGAGATAAGGAGGGGAGGAGAAGAATGAGGTGGATGAGGAAGAGATAAGGAGGGGAGGAGAAGAAAGAGGTGGATGAGGAAGAGATAAGGAGGGGAGGGGAGGAGGAGAAAGAGGTGGATGAGGAAGAGATAAGGAGGGGGGAGGAGGAGAAAGAGGTGGATGAGGAAGAGATAAGGAGGAGGAGAAGAAAGAGGTGGATGAGGAAGAGATAAGGAGGGGAGGAGGAGAGAAAGAGGTGGATGAGGACAAGATAAGGAGGGGAGGAGGAGAAAGAGGTGGATGAGGAAGAGATAAGGAGGGGAGGAGAAGAAAGAGGTGGATGAGGAAGAGATAAGGAGGGGAGGGGAGGAGGAGAAAGAGGTGGATGAGGAAGAGATAAGGAGGGGAGGAGAAGAAAGAGGTGGATGAGGAAGAGATAAGGAGGGGAGGGGAGGAGGAGAAAGAGGTGGATGAGGAAGAGATAAGGAGGGGAGGGGAGGAGGAGAAAGAGGTGGGTGAGGAAGAGATAAGGAGGAGAAAGATGTGGATGAGGAAGAGATAAGGAGGGGAGGATAAGAAAGAGGTGGATGAGGAAGAGATAAGGAGGGGAGGGGAGGAAGAGAAAGAAGGTGGATGAGGAAGAGATAAGGAGGGGAGGAGAAGAAAGAGGTGGATGAGGAAGAGATAAGGAGGAGGAGGAGAAAGAGGTGGATGAGGAAGAGATAAGGAGGGAGGAGAAGAATGAGGTGGATGAGGAAGAGATAAGGAGGGGAGGAGAGAGAAAGAGGTGGATGAGGAAGAGATAAGGAGGGGAGGAGAAGAAAGAGGTGGATGAGGAAGAGATAAGGAGGGGAGGAGAAGAAAGAGGTGGATGAGGAAGAGATAAGGAGGGGAGGAGAAGAAAGAGGTGGATGAGGAAGAGATAAGGAGGGGAGGAGAAGAATGAGGTGGATGAGGAAGAGATAAGGAGGAGGAGAAGAAAGAGGTGGATGAGGAAGAGATAAGGAGGGGAGGGAGAGAAGAGAAAGAAGTGGATGAGGAAGAGATAAGGAGGGAGGAGAAGAAAGAGGTGGATGAGGAAGAGATAAGGAGGGGAGGAGAAGAATGAGGTGGATGAGGAAGAGATAAGGAGGGGAGGAGAAGAATGAGGTGGATGAGGAAGAGATAAGGAGGGGAGGAGGAGAGGAGGAGAAAGAGGTGGATGAGGAAGAGATAAGGAGGGAGGGGAGGAAGAGAAAGAAGTGGATGAGGAAGAGATAAGGAGGGGAGGAGAATAAAGGGGTGGATGAGGAAGAGATAAGGAGGGGAGGGGAGGAAGAGAAAGAAGTGGATGAGGAAGAGATAAGGAGGGGAGGAGAAGAAAGGGGTGGATGAGGAAGAGATAAGGAGGGGAGGGGAGAGAAAGAAGTGGATGAGGAAGAGATAAGGAGGGGAGGAGAAGAAAGAGGTGGATGAGGAAGAGATAAGGAGGGGAGGAGAAGAAAGAGGTGGATGAGGAAGAGATAAGGAGGAGGAGGAGGAGAAAGAGGTGGATGAGGAAGAGATCGGTTTCCGATCCTTTTGATCGGAAACCGAATCACTGCACGTCACTGCAGGAATCAACCCCCCCGACATGCGGATTCTGATGATGTAACCAGGGAGCAGGGGCCCTGACATGCGGATTCTGATGATGTAACCAGGGACCAGGGGCCTGACATGCAGATTCTGATGATGTAACCAGGGACCAGGGGGCCTGACAGGTGGATTCTGATGATGTAACCAGGGAGCAGGGGGCCTGGCATGCGGAATCTGATGATGTAACCAGGGACCAGGGGGCCTGACATGCGGATTCTGATGATGTAACTAGGGAGCAGGGGGCCTGACATGCGGATTCTGATGATGTAACCAGGGAGCAGGGGGCTCTGATGATGTAACCAGGGAGCAGGGGCTCTGATGATGTAACCAGGGAGCAGGGGCTCTGATGATGTAACCAGGGAGCAGGGGGCTCTGATGATGTAACCAGGGAGCAGGGGGCTCTGATGATGTAACCAGGGAGCAGGGGGCTCTGATGATGTAACCAGGGAGCAGGGGCTCTGATGATGTAACCAGGGAGCAGGGGCTCTGATGATGTAACCAGGGAGCAGGGGCTCTGATGATGTAACCAGGGAGCAGGGGCTCTGATGATGTAACCAGGGAGCAGGGGGCTCTGATGATGTAACCAGGGAGCAGGGGCTCTGATGATGTAACCAGAAAACAGGGGGCTCTGATGATGTAACCAGGGAGCAGGGGGCTCTGATGATGTAACCAGGGAGCAGGGGGCTCTGATGATGTAACCAGGGAGCAGGGGGCTCTGATGATGTAACCAGGGAGCAGGGGGCTCTGATGATGTAACCAGGGAGCAGGGGGCTCTGATGATGTAACCAGGGAGCAGGGGCCTGACATGCAGACTCTGCTGATGTAACCAGGAAGCAGGGGCCTGCCATGCGGATTCTGATGATGTAACCAGGGAGCAGGGGCCTGACATGCAGACTCTGATGATGTAACCAGGGAGCAGGGGGCTCTGATGATGTAACCAGGGAGCAGGGGGCTCTGATGATGTAACCAGGGAGCAGGGGGCTCTGATGATGTAACCAGGGAGCAGGGGCTCTGATGATGTAACCAGGGAGCAGGGGGCTCTGATGATGTAACCAGGGAGCAGGGGGCTCTGATGATGTAACCAGGGAGCAGGGGGCTCTGATGATGTAACCAGGGAGCAGGGGGCTCTGATGATGTAACCAGGGAGCAGGGGGCTCTGATGATGTAACCAGGGAGCAGGGGCCTGACATGCAGACTCTGATGATGTAAGAGTGCAGAGGAGAAGCAGTGAGAGTTTTAAGGTCAGAGAGCTGAGTGTGCATGCATACGCAGGCAACACGCCATCATGACCACATGGATGACACGGACCACCGGTTCTATGGGTTAGTCATTATTATGTACAGAGGGCCCTGTTCATAAGGGCATGCAATGGAAAATGTTTCAAACGTTTTGCAACAGAAACAGAAAATGTGATTTTGAGTCCCTCCCTATTTCTAGTCCATTTTATTGTGTTTGGTGCAGAAGCATATTAACACAACCCTGCTGATGGCATAAAGCCACAACAGTTGTTTTACCTCGGCACCTTGCACTGTTTGGGTTGAATGTCAAGTATGAAACTAAATTAAGGAAATATCATTCAATCTCTGTGTTTCTATATGCATGAGTGTGAGTAGCTGTCCTCATCATCAGTCCTCATCATCAGCTCCCTTGTCGAGAGAAATTCCTATATGATGGTTGAGTGTATGATAGTTGAGTGTATGATGGTTGTGTGTATGATGGTTGAGTGAATGATGGTTGAGTGAATGATGGTTGAGTATATGATGGTTGAGTGAATGGTTGAGTGTATGATGGTTGTGTGGATGTGTGTGGATATGTGGATGTGTGTGTGTGGATATGTGTGTGTGTGTGTGTGTGTGTGTGTGTGTGTGTGTGTGTGTGTGTGTGTGTGTGTGTGTGTGTGTGTGTGTGTGTGTGTGTGTGTGTGTGTGTGTGTGTGTGTGTGTGTGTGTGTGTGTGTGTGTGTCAATGTGTGTGTGTGTGTCAATGTGTGTGTGTCAATGTGTGTGTGTCAATGTGTGTGTGGATGTGTGTGTGGGTGGATGTGGATGTGTGTGTGTGTGTGTGTGTGTGTGTGTGTGTGTGTGTGTGTGTGTGTGTGTGTGTGTGTGTGTGTGTGTGTGTGTGTGTGTGTGTGTGTGTGTGTGTGTGTGTGTGTGTGTGTGTGTGTGTGTGTGTGTGTGATGTGGATGTGTGTGTGGATGTGTACATGTTCATGGGAATTTATTTATTAGATTTTTATTAGGACACCATTGTGTGCAGTACGTGTTGTGTATTGTTGTGTGTTTTCTGTGTTGGCTAATGGCCAACACAGGAAGAGAGAGAGGGATAGAGAAGAGAGAGAGAGAGAGAGAGAGAGAGAGAGAGAGAGAGAGAGAGAGAGAGAGAGAGAGAGAGAGAGAGAGAGAGAGAGAGAGAGAGAGAGAGAGAGAGAGAGAGAGAGAGAGAGAGAGAGAGAGAGAGAGAGAGAGAGAGAGAGAGAGAGAGAGAGAGAGAGAGAGAGAGAGAGAGAGAGAGAGAGAGAGAGAGAGAGAGAGAGAGAGAAACCAATTGGACTTGGTCTGTCTACTTTCATCACCTATGCTATACCCTGTGGCCTGCCAGAGATGGATTGGCCCATATGTCTTGGTCAGAAATATAATATGACCTGGATTTCCTAGGAGAGGACGAGCAGGCGGATACAGAATGTGCAGTTAATATGGAGATGATCTGATATAGCCAGAGCATGGATCAGATATAATTACAGTGGAAGAGGGGCGGACAAATGAGCACAGCTCGTGAATAATGTGAAAACCAAACACAGCTCATTCCAACTGACAGTATGAGTACAATGTATTTGTATTTTTACCTTTTACTCTTATCCAGGGCAACTTACAGTACTGAGTGCATACATTTTCAAAATAATTGTACTGGTTCCCCTTTGGGAATTGAATCCAGAACCTTGGCATTGCAAGCACCATGATTTACCAACTGAGCTACAACAGGGAGAATGAGAAAACACAATATATAGCAGAAAGCAAAACGCAACTGCGTATCCCTCACCACTCACCAAACACTCACACATTGCGCCAAGCAACGCAAAGTAAGAAACAATGAGATAGGTCCTAGATCTAGTAACATGAGCCAACAGCATCCACCTAAACACAAACACACAGACACAGCTAGGAATTTGCTTTCACGTGTCCAATAGACTCCTAAACACTCCCACCCCTCTTTAGCTTTTTACTGGTTGTCCCTAGTATTGGGAGCTGTCCATGGTACTGAAATATATATTCATCGATGGTAAACTGAGCTGAGCTCACACAGACACACACACACACACACACACACACACACACACACACACACACACACACACACACACACACACACACACACACACACACACACACACACACACACACACACACACACACACACACACACACACACACACACACACACACACACACACACACACACACATACAGACACACACAGACAGAAGAACAATGTCAGTTGTCAGTGTAGGGACTGGGAGTTCTAAGCCATGGGGGATATAATATGGGATCTCTGGGCAGATGGGCATCCAAGCATTACTCCCATCCCAGATTCATGTGATTAACCTCAAATGTCCCTATTTTGTGACACAGAAAGGTCAGGATGATTAAACTCCAATCTGGAAGGTGAGGCTGTCGCAGAACTGGGTCGTATTCGTTCTGCATCAAATGGAGGAAAACCGACTGAAACAGGGAAGGACTATATGGACTTGTCCAGTAAAAAGAAAATGCTTGTTTCTGTTGTCCATTGAAATATATATTCTTTAATGTTTTGCTACGGTGTGCCCTAATGAATCCATCACCTGACGTCTGATCTAGAGGTTGACCGATTAATCGGAATGGCCGATTAATTAGGGCCGATTTCAAGGTTTCATAACAATCGGAAATCTGTATTTTTGGACACCGATTTTGCAGATTTTTATTTTTGTAATTTTTTTACACCTTTATTTAATCTTTATTGAACTAGGCAAGTCAGTTAAGAACACGTTCTTATTTTCAATGACGGCCTAGGAACGGTGTGGGTTAACTGCCTCGTTCAGGGGCAGAATGACAGATTTCCACCTTGTCGGCTCGGGGGATCCAAACTTGCAACCTTACAGTTAACTAGTCCAACGCAATAATGACCTGCCTCTTGTTGCACTCCACAAGGAGGCTGCCTGTTACGCGAATGCAGTAAGCCAAGGTAAGTTGCTAGCTAGCATTAAACTTATCTTATAAAAAACAATCAATCAATCATAATCACTAGTTAACTACACATGGTTCATGATATTACTAGATATTCCAATTTGTAAGTCGCTCTGGATAAGAGCGTCTGCTAAATGACTTAAATGTAAATGTAAATTTCAGGCTAAATTGATTTTATTGATGTATTAAATTAAGTTAAAATAACTGTGCATTCAGTATTGTTGTAATTGTCATTATTACAAATAAAACATTTAAAAAATCGTCCGATTAATCGGTATCGGCTTTTTTGGTCCTCCAATAATCGGTATCGGTATCAGTGTTGAAAAATCAATGGAATAGGCATCCATAGATTACAGCGTATGTAGCTAGAGGTCAATTGATTTCCATATGACCTCTGAGGAGGACGCTAAAGAGAGGGTCTATTTCAATAGACTTAACAAGTGGCTTCCTCTCCTCGTCTCCTTTCCTCCCTCTGCTCTTTAAAAGGCCAAAGTAATAGAATACCCTCTAGAAATGTGATTACTCCTGTCCAGTTCTTTAGCGGCACTGCATATAGATTAAAAGAAACGAAAAAGCAAACAAGAAGAGGAAGTCCATTCAGACTATTGAGATGCACCCTCAGTGAATGCCAACCAGACTGGAGTGACACCAAAAGACAGCAGGTGATTTTCTATTAGCATTTCTCATAATTACATATCCATCTCTTGGCAACGCTTTACTCACCGCTGATTGCTCATCACTGCTCATTTGCATACGCTATCTGGAGCGCATCGATTAGATGGGTGTTTATTTTACTGGAGCTCGAAAGGAGAAAGTCATCTGGCATGTCAACTTTGTCACAGGAATAACAACGAAGTATGGTTAGACTATTCAAATTCAAAACATGTCTTTGACAGTAAATTCCTCTCCGTATGTATTTGGACAGTGAAGCTCACATTTTGAATTTGGCTCTGTACTTCAGCATTTTGGATTTGAGATCAAATGGTTTATTTGAGGTGACAGTGCGGAATGCCACCTCATATTTGATGGTATTTTCATGCATATCTGTTTAACTGTTTAGAAATGAAGGCACTTTATGTATTTAGTCCCTACATTTGGAGAAGTCATAAGTATTTGGACAAATTCACTTATTAAAGTAGTCAAAGGTTTTCTATGTTTACAGTGTCTTCAGAAAGTATTCAAACCCCTTGACTTTTTCCACATTTTGTTGTTACAGCCTGAATATAAAATGGATCACATTTAGATGTTGTGTCACACTATATCCCATAATGTCAAAGTGGAATTGTGTTTTCTTTTCTTTTTTACAAATGAATTCAAAATCAAAAGCTGAAATGTCTTGAGACAATAAGTATTAAAACCTAATTAGGTTCAGGAGTAAGAATGTGCTTAACAAGTCATATAATATGATGCATGGACTCTTGTGTGAACAATAATAGTGTTTAACATGATTTTTGAATGACTACCTCATCTCTGTCATGCTGGTGAAAGAGGACCCAAAAGCGACTTAACAGAAACAGAGTTTATTCAAGTCCAAACAGGGAATAACAGAAATCCTCTAGTCTGTAGAGGGGAATAACAAGAGAAGCGGCCACAGACTGCAGGTCGCTTCGGGTAGGCGCAGGCCGTAGTTGACAGAGACACCTGCTCACACGCAGCATCTGATGAAGGCAAAAAAACACGACAGGACAGGGCGATACACAATCACAGCAAAAACACGACAGGACAGGGCGATACGCAATCACAGCATGGTGAATACTAAACAAGGAACCGACGGGACAGGAACGGAACACAAAGGAATAAATAGGGACTCTAATCAGGGAAAGGATCGGGAACAGGTGTGGGAAGACTAAATGATGATTAGGGAATAGGAACAGCTGGGAGCAGGAACGGAACGATAGAGAGAAGAGAGAGCGAGAGAGTGAGAGAGGGAGGGGGAGAGAGAGGGATAGAAGGAGGAAAGAACCAAATAAGACCAGCAGAGGGAAACGAATAGAATGGGGAGCACAGGGACAAGACATGATAATAAATGACAAACATGACAGTACCCCCACTCACCGAGCGCCTCCTGGCGCACTCGAGGAGGAATCCTGGCGGCAACGGAGGAAATCATCGATGAGTGAACGGTCCAGCACGTCCCGAGACGGAACCCAACTCCTCTCCTCAGGACCGTAACCCTCCCAATCCACTAAGTATTGGAGACCCCGTCCCCGAGAACGCATGTCCATGATCTTATGTACCTTGTAAATAGGTGCGCTCTCGACAAGGACGGGAGGGGGAGGGAAGACGAACGGGGGTGCGAAGAAAGGGCTTAACACAGGAGACATGGAAGACAGGATGGACGCGACGAAGATGTCGCGGAAGAAGCAGTCGCACAGCGACAGGATTGACGACCTGGGAGACACGGAACGGACCAATGAACCGCGGAGTCAACTTACGAGAAGCTGTCGTAAGAGGAAGGTTGCGAGTGGAAAGCCACACTCTCTGGCCGCAACAATACCTTGGACTCTTAATCCTGCGTTTATTGGCGGCTCTCACAGTCTTCCCCGCAGACAAAGGCAGACCGGTAATGAAGTCTAAGGCGATGTGAGACCATGGTCGAGAAGGAATGGGGAGCGGTCTGAGACGACCGGCAGGAGGAGAGTTACCCGACTTAGTCTGCGCGCAGTCCGAACAAGCAGCCACGAAACGGCGCGTGTCACGCTCCTGAGTCGGCCACCAAAAGCGCTGGCGAATAGACGCAAGAGTGCCTCGAACACCGGGATGACCAGCTAACTTGGCAGAGTGAGCCCACTGAAGAACAGCCAGACGAGTGGAAACAGGAACGAAAAGGAGGTTACTAGGACAAGCGCGGCGACGCAGTGTGCGTGAGTGCTTGCTTAACCTGTCTTTCAATTCCCCAGACTGTTAACCCGACAACACGCCCATAAGGAAGAATCCCTCGGGATCAGTAGAAGCCACAGAAGAACTAAACAGACGGGATAAGGCATCAGGCTTGGTGTTCTTGCTACCCGGACGGTAAGAAATCACAAACTCGAAACGAGCGAAAAACAACGCCCAACGAGCTTGGCGGGCATTAAGTCGTTTGGCAGAACGGATGTACTCAAGGTTCTTATGGTCTGTCCAAACGACAAAAGGAACGGTCGCCCCCTCCAACCACTGTCGCCATTCGCCTAGGGCTAAGCGGATGGCGAGCAGTTCACGGTTACCCACATCATAGTTGCGCTCAGATGGCGACAGGCGATGAGAAAAATAAGCGCAAGGATGAACCTTATCGTCAGACTGGAAGCGCTGGGATAGAATGGCTCCCACGCCTACCTCTGAAGCGTCAACCTCGACAATGAATTGTCTAGTGACGTCAGGAGTAACGAGGATAGGAGCGGACGTAAAACGTTCTTTTAGAAGATCAAAAGCTCCCTGGGCGGAACCGGACCACTTAAAACACGTCTTGACAGAAGTAAGAGCTGTGAGAGGGGCAGCAACTTGACCGAAATTACGAATGAAACGCCGATAGAAATTAGCGAAACCTAAAAAGCGCTGCAACTCGACACGTGACCTTGGAACGGGCCAATCACTGACAGCTTGGACCTTAGCGGAATCCATCTGAATGCCTTCAGCGGAAATAACGGAACCGAGAAAAGTAACGGAGGAGACATGAAAAGAGCACTTCTCAGCCTTTACGTAGAGACAATTCTCTAAAAGGCGCTGTAGAACACGTCGAACGTGCTGAACATGAATCTCGAGTGACGGAGAAAAAATCAGGATATCGTCAAGATAGACAAAAACAAAGATGTTCAGCATGTCTCTCAGAACATCATTAACTAATGCCTGAAAAACAGCTGGCGCATTGGCGAGACCGAACGGCAGAACCCGGTACTCAAAATGCCCTAACGGAGTGTTAAACGCCGTTTTCCACTCGTCCCCCTCTCTGATGCGCACGAGATGGTAAGCGTTACGAAGGTCCAACTTAGTAAAGCACCTGGCTCCCTGCAGAATCTCGAAGGCTGATGACATAAGGGGAAGCGGATAACGATTCTTAACCGTTATGTCATTCAGCCCTCGATAATCCACGCAGGGGCGCAGAGTACCGTCCTTCTTCTTAACAAAAAGAACCCCGCCCCGGCCGGAGAGGAAGAAGGCACTATGGTACCGGCGTCAAGAGACACAGACAAATAATCCTCGAGAGCCTTACGTTCGGGAGCCGACAGAGAGTATAGTCTACCTCGAGGAGGAGTGGTCCCCGGAAGGAGATCAATACTACAATCATACGACCGGTGAGGAGGAAGGGAGTTGGCTCGGGACCGACTGAAGACCGTGCGCAGATCATGATATTCCTCCGGCACTCCTGTCAAATCGCCAGGTTCCTCCTGAGAAGTAGGGACAGAAGAAACGGGAGGGATGGCAGACATTAAACACTTCACATGACAAGAAACGTTCCAGGATAGGATAGAATTACTAGACCAATTAATAGAAGGATTATGACATACTAGCCAGGGATGACCCAAAACAACAGGTGTAAACGGTGAACGGAAAATCAAAAAGAAATAGTCTCACTGTGGTTACCAGATACTGTGAGAGTTAAAGGTAGTGTCTCAAATTTGATACTGGGAAGATGACTACCATCTAAGGCAAACATGGGCGTAGGCTTGTCTAACGGTCTGAAAGGAATGTTATGTTTCCGAACCCATGCTTCGTCCATGAAACAACCCTCAGCCCCAGAGTCAATCAAGGCACTGCATGTAGCACCCGAACCGGTCCAGCGTAGATGGACCGACATAGTAGTACAAGATCTAGATGAAGAGACCTGAGTAGTAGCGCTCACCAGTAGCCCTCCGCTTACTGATGGGCTCTGGCCTCTTACTGGACATGAATTAACAAAATGTCCAGCAACTCCGCAATAGAGGCACAGGCGGTTGGTGATCCTCCGTTCCCTCTCCTTAGTCGAGATGCGAATCCCTCCCAGCTGCATGGGCTCAGTCTCAAAGCCAGAGGAGGGAGATGGTTGCGATGCGGAGCAGGGAAACACCGTTGATGCGAGCTCTCTTCCACGAGCCCGGTGACGAAGATCTACCCGTCGTTCTATGCGGATGGCGAGAGCAATCAAAGAGTCCACATCTGAAGGAACCTCCCGGGAGAGAATCTCATCCTTAACCACTGCGTGGAGTCCCTCCAGAAAACGAGCGAGCAGCGCCGGCTCGTTCCACTCACTAGAGGCAGCAAGAGTGCGAAACTCAATAGAATAATCCGTTATGGACCGTTCACCTTGGCATAAGGAAGCCAGGGCCCTAGAAGCCTCCCTACCAAAAACTGAACGGTCAAAAACCCGAATCATCTCCTCTTTAAAGTTCTGGAACTTGTTAGAGCAATCAGCCCTTGCCTCCCAGATAGCTGTGCCCCATTCTCGAGCCCGGCCAGTAAGGAGTGAAATGACGTAAGCAACCCGAGCTCTCTCTCTAGAGTATGTGTTGGGTTGGAGAGAGAACACAATCTCACACTGCGTGAGAAAGGAGCGGCACTCAGTGGGCTGCCCGGAGTAGCAAGGTGGGTTATTAACCCTAGGTTCTGGAGGCTCGGCAGGCCAGGAAGTAACAGGTGGCACGAGACGTAGACTCTGGAACTGTCCAGAGAGGTCGGAAACCTGAGCGGCCAGGTTCTCCACGGCATGGCGAGCAGCAGACAATTCCTGCTCGTGTCTGCCGAGCATGGCTCCTTGGATCTTGACGGCAGTGTAACGAGCGTCTGAAGTCGCTGGGTCCATTCCTTGGTCGGTTCCTTCTGTCATGCTGGTGAAAGAGGACCCAAAAGCGACTTAACAGAAACAGAGTTTATTCAAGTCCAAACAGGGAATAACAGAAATCCTCTAGTCTGTAGAGGGGAATAACAAGAGAAGCGGCCACAGACTGCAGGTCGCTTCGGGTAGGCGCAGGCCGTAGTTGACAGAGACACCTGCTCACACGCAGCATCTGATGAAGGCAAAAAAACACGACAGGACAGGGCGATACACAATCACAGCAAAAACACGACAGGACAGGGCGATACGCAATCACAGCATGGTGAATACTAAACAAGGAACCGACGGGACAGGAACGGAACACAAAGGAATAAATAGGGACTCTAATCAGGGGAAAGGATCGGGAACAGGTGTGGGAAGACTAAATGATGATTAGGGGAATAGGAACAGCTGGGAGCAGGAACGGAACGATAGAGAGAAGAGAGAGCGAGAGAGTGAGAGAGGGAGGGGGAGAGAGAGGGATAGAAGGAGGGAAAGAACCAAATAAGACCAGCAGAGGGAAACGAATAGAATGGGGAGCACAGGGACAAGACATGATAATAAATGACAAACATGACAATCTCTGTACCCCACACATACCTGTCTGTAAGGTCCCTCAGACGAGCAGTGAATTTTAAACACAGATTCAACCCCAAAGACCATAAAGCTTTTCAATTTCCTCACAAAAAGGGCACATATTGGTTGATGGGTAAAAATTGACATTGAATATCCCTTTGAGCACGGTGAAGTTATTAATCACACTTTGGATGATGTATCAGTACACCTGTCACTACCAAGGTACAGACGTCCTTCATAACTCAGTTGATGGACAGGAAGGAAACCGCTCAGGGATTTAGCCATGAGGCCAATGGGGACTTTAAAACAGTTATAGAGTTTAATGGCTTTGATAGGAGAAAACTGAGGATTGATCAACAATATTGTAGTTCCTCCACAATACTAATCTAAATGTTTGGAGTACAAAGCGTTATGTTTGGAGCAAATCCAACACAACACATCATTGAGTACCACTCTTCATAGTTTCAAGCATGGTGGTGGCTGCAACATGTTATGGGTATGACTGTAGATGAGTTACAGACTAGACTATAAATGGGTTACAGACTAGACTATAAATGGGTTACAGACTAGACTATAAATGGGTTGCAGACTAGACTATAAATGGGTTGCAGGCTAGACTATAAATGGGTTACAGGCTAGACTATAAGTGGGTTACAGGCTCGACTATAAATGGGTTACAGACTAGACTATCAATGGGTTACAGATTAGACTATAAATGGGTTACAGACTAGACTATCAATGGGTTACAGACTAGACTATCAATGGGTTACAGACTAGACTATCAATGGGTTACAGACTAGACTAGAAATTGGTTACAGGCTAGACTATAAGTGGGTTACAGGCTCGACTATAAATGGATTACAGACTAGACTATCAATGGGTTACAGATTAGACTATAAATGGGTTACAGGCTAGACTATCAATGGGTTACAGGCTAGACTATCAATGGGTTACGGATTAGACTATAAATGGGTTACAGACTAGACTATAAATGGGATACAGGCGGTTTCTGGCAGGGTCTAGACTAGTCACGGTCAGTGGTCTCTGGCAGAGTCTAATCACAGTCAGTGGTCTCTGTCAGGGTCTAATCACAGTCAGTGGTCTCTGTCAGGGTCTAGTCTAATCACAGTCAGTGGTCTCTGGCAGGGTCTAGACTAGCTACAGTCAGTGGTCTCTGTCAGGGTCTAGTCTAGTCACAGTCAGTGGTCTCTGGCAGAGTCTAGACTAGCTACAGTCAGTGGTCTCTGGCAGGGTCTAGACTAGTCACAGTCAGTGGTCTCTGGCAGGGTCTAGACTAGCTACAGTCAGTGGTCTCTGTCAGGGTCTAGTCTAGTCACGGTCAGTGGTCTCTGGCAGAGTCTAGACTAGTCACAGTCAGTGGTCTCTGGCAGGGTCTAGACTAGCTACAGTCAGTGGTCTCTGTCAGGGTCTAGTCTAGTCACGGTCAGTGGTCTCTGGCAGAGTCTAGTCACAGTCAGTGGTCTCTGGCAGGGCCTAGACTAGTCACAGTCAGTGGTCTCTGTCAGGGTCTAGTCTAGTCACAGTCAGTGGTCTCTGGCAGGGTCTAATCACAGTCAGTGGTCTCTGGCAGGGCCTAGACTAGCTACAGTCAGTGGTCTCTGGCAGGGTCTAATCACAGTCAGTGGTCTCTGGCAGGGCCTAGACTAGCTACAGTCAGTGGTCTCTGGCAGGGCCTAGACTAGCTACAGTCAGTGGTCTCTGTCAGGGTCTAGTCTAGTCACAGTCAGTGGTCTCTGGCAGGGTCTAGTCTAATCAAAGTCAGTGGTCTCTGGCAGGGTCTAGTCTAATCACAGTCAGTGGTCTCTGGCAGGGTCTAGACTAGCTACAGTCAGTGGTCTCTGGCAGGGCCTAGACTAGCTACAGTCAGTGGTCTCTGGCAGGGTCTAGTCTAGTCATGGTCAGTGGTCTCTGTCAGGGTCTAGTCTAATCACAGTCAGTGGTCTCTGGCAGGGTCTAGACTAGCTACAGTCAGTGGTCTCTGGCAAGGCCTAGACTAGCTACAGTCAGTGGTCTCTGTCAGGGTCTAGTCTAGTCACAGTCAGTGGTCTCTGGCAGGGTCTAGTCTAGTCATGGTCAGTGGTCTCTGGCAGGGTCTAGTCTAGTCACAGTCAGTGGTCTCTGTCAGGGTCTAGTCTAGTCACAGTCAGTGGTCTCTGGCAGGGTCTAGTCTAGTCACAGTCAGTGGTCTCTGTCAGGGTCTAGTCTAGTCACAGTCAGTGGTCTCTGGCAGGGCCTAGTCTAGTCACAGTCAGTGGTCTCTGTCAGGGTCTAGTCTAGTCACAGTCAGTGGTCTCTGGCAGGGCCTAGTCTAGTCACAGTCAGTGGTCTCTGTCAGGGTCTAGTCTAGTCACAGTCAGTGGTCTCTGTCAGGGTCTAGTCTAATCACAGTCAGTGGTCTCTGGCAGGGTCTAGTCTAGTCACAGTCAGTGGTCTCTGGCAGGGTCTAGTCTAGTCACGGTCAGTGGTCTCTGGCAGAGTCTAGTCACAGTCAGTGGTCTCTGGCAGGGCCTAGACTAGTCACGGTCAGTGGTCTCTGGCAGAGTCTAGTCACAGTCAGTGGTCTCTGGCAGGGCCTAGACTAGTCACGGTCAGTGGTCTCTGTCAGGGTCTAGTCTAGTCACGGTCAGTGGTCTCTGTCAGGGTCTAGTCACAGTCAGTGGTCTCTGGCAGAGTCTAGACTAGCTACAGTCAGTGGTCTCTGGCAGGGCCTAGACTAGCTACAGTCAGTGGTCTCTGTCAGGGTCTAGTCTAGTCATGGTCAGTGGTCTCTGTCAGGGTCTAGACTAGTCACAGTCAGTGGTCTCTGTCAGGGTCTAGTCTAGTCACGGTCAGTGGTCTCTGGCAGGGTCTAGTCTAGACACGGTCAGTGGTCTCTGGCAGGGTCTAGTCTAGTCATGGTCAGTGGTCTCTGGCAGGGTCTAATCACAGTCAGTGGTCTCTGGCAGGGCCTAGACTAGCTACAGTCAGTGGTCTCTGTCAGGGTCTAGTCTAGTCACAGTCAGTGGTCTCTGGCAGGGCCTAGACTAGCTACAGTCAGTGGTCTCTGGCAGGGTCTAGTCTAGTCACGGTCAGTGGTCTCTGGCAGAGTCTAGTCACAGTCAGTGGTCTCTGGCAGGGCCTAGACTAGCTACAGTCAGTGGTCTCTGGCAGGGTCTAGTCTAGTCACGGTCAGTGGTCTCTGGCAGAGTCTAGTCACAGTCAGTGGTCTCTGGCAGGGCCTAGACTAGTCACGGTCAGTGGTCTCTGTCAGGGTCTAGTCTAGACACGGTCAGTGGTCTCTGGCAGGGTCTAGTCTAGTCATGGTCAGTGGTCTCTGGCAGGGTCTAATCACAGTCAGTGGTCTCTGGCAGGGCCTAGACTAGCTACAGTCAGTGGTCTCTGTCAGGGTCTAGTCTAGTCACAGTCAGTGGTCTCTGGCAGGGCCTAGACTAGCTACAGTCAGTGGTCTCTGGCAGGGTCTAGTCTAGTCACGGTCAGTGGTCTCTGGCAGAGTCTAGTCACAGTCAGTGGTCTCTGGCAGGGCCTAGACTAGCTACAGTCAGTGGTCTCTGGCAGGGTCTAGTCTAGTCACGGTCAGTGGTCTCTGGCAGAGTCTAGTCACAGTCAGTGGTCTCTGGCAGGGCCTAGACTAGCTACAGTCAGTGGTCTCTGGCAGGGTCTAGACTAGCTACAGTCAGTGGTCTCTGGCAGGGTCTAGACTAGCTACAGTCAGTGGTCTCTGGCAGGGTCTAGTCTAGTCACGGTCATTGGTCTCTGGCAGAGTCTAGTCACAGTCAGTGGTCTCTGGCAGGGCCTAGACTAGCTACAGTCAGTGGTCTCTGGCAGGGCCTAGACTAGCTACAGTCAGTGGTCTCTGGCAGGGTCTAGTCTAGTCACAGTCAGTGGTCTCTGGCAGAGTCTAGTCACAGTCAGTGGTCTCTGTCAGGGTCTAGTCTAGTCACGGTCAGTGGTCTCTGGCAGAGTCTAGTCACAGTCAGTGGTCTCTGGCAGGGCCTAGACTAGTCACGGTCAGTGGTCTCTGGCAGGGTCTAGTCTAGTCACGGTCAGTGGTCTCTGGCAGGGTCTAGTCTAGTCACGGTCAGTGGTCTCTGGCAGGGTCTAGTCTAGTCACAGTCAGTGGTCTCTGGCAGAGTCTAGTCACAGTCAGTGGTCTCTGGCAGGGCCTAGACTAGTCACGGTCAGTGGTCTCTGGCAGAGTCTAGTCACAGTCAGTGGTCTCTGGCAGGGCCTAGACTAGTCACGGTCAGTGGTCTCTGGCAGAGTCTAGTCACAGTCAGTGGTCTCTGTCAGGGTCTAGTCTAATCACAGTCAGTGGTCTCTGGCAGGGTCTAGTCTAGTCACAGTCAGTGGTCTCTGGCAGGGTCTAGTCTAGTCACGGTCAGTGGTCTCTGGCAGAGTCTAGTCACAGTCAGTGGTCTCTGGCAGGGCCTAGACTAGTCACGGTCAGTGGTCTCTGGCAGAGTCTAGTCACAGTCAGTGGTCTCTGGCAGGGCCTAGACTAGTCACGGTCAGTGGTCTCTGTCAGGGTCTAGTCTAGTCACGGTCAGTGGTCTCTGTCAGGGTCTAGTCACAGTCAGTGGTCTCTGGCAGAGTCTAGACTAGCTACAGTCAGTGGTCTCTGGCAGGGCCTAGACTAGCTACAGTCAGTGGTCTCTGTCAGGGTCTAGTCTAGTCATGGTCAGTGGTCTCTGTCAGGGTCTAGACTAGTCACAGTCAGTGGTCTCTGTCAGGGTCTAGTCTAGTCACGGTCAGTGGTCTCTGGCAGGGTCTAGTCTAGACACGGTCAGTGGTCTCTGGCAGGGTCTAGTCTAGTCATGGTCAGTGGTCTCTGGCAGGGTCTAATCACAGTCAGTGGTCTCTGGCAGGGCCTAGACTAGCTACAGTCAGTGGTCTCTGTCAGGGTCTAGTCTAGTCACAGTCAGTGGTCTCTGGCAGGGCCTAGACTAGCTACAGTCAGTGGTCTCTGGCAGGGTCTAGTCTAGTCACGGTCAGTGGTCTCTGGCAGAGTCTAGTCACAGTCAGTGGTCTCTGGCAGGGCCTAGACTAGCTACAGTCAGTGGTCTCTGGCAGGGTCTAGTCTAGTCACGGTCAGTGGTCTCTGGCAGAGTCTAGTCACAGTCAGTGGTCTCTGGCAGGGCCTAGACTAGTCACGGTCAGTGGTCTCTGTCAGGGTCTAGTCTAGACACGGTCAGTGGTCTCTGGCAGGGTCTAGTCTAGTCATGGTCAGTGGTCTCTGGCAGGGTCTAATCACAGTCAGTGGTCTCTGGCAGGGCCTAGACTAGCTACAGTCAGTGGTCTCTGTCAGGGTCTAGTCTAGTCACAGTCAGTGGTCTCTGGCAGGGCCTAGACTAGCTACAGTCAGTGGTCTCTGGCAGGGTCTAGTCTAGTCACGGTCAGTGGTCTCTGGCAGAGTCTAGTCACAGTCAGTGGTCTCTGGCAGGGCCTAGACTAGCTACAGTCAGTGGTCTCTGGCAGGGTCTAGTCTAGTCACGGTCAGTGGTCTCTGGCAGAGTCTAGTCACAGTCAGTGGTCTCTGGCAGGGCCTAGACTAGCTACAGTCAGTGGTCTCTGGCAGGGTCTAGACTAGCTACAGTCAGTGGTCTCTGGCAGGGTCTAGACTAGCTACAGTCAGTGGTCTCTGGCAGGGTCTAGTCTAGTCACGGTCATTGGTCTCTGGCAGAGTCTAGTCACAGTCAGTGGTCTCTGGCAGGGCCTAGACTAGCTACAGTCAGTGGTCTCTGGCAGGGCCTAGACTAGCTACAGTCAGTGGTCTCTGGCAGGGTCTAGTCTAGTCACAGTCAGTGGTCTCTGGCAGAGTCTAGTCACAGTCAGTGGTCTCTGTCAGGGTCTAGTCTAGTCACGGTCAGTGGTCTCTGGCAGAGTCTAGTCACAGTCAGTGGTCTCTGGCAGGGCCTAGACTAGTCACGGTCAGTGGTCTCTGGCAGGGTCTAGTCTAGTCACGGTCAGTGGTCTCTGGCAGGGTCTAGTCTAGTCACGGTCAGTGGTCTCTGGCAGGGTCTAGTCTAGTCACAGTCAGTGGTCTCTGGCAGAGTCTAGTCACAGTCAGTGGTCTCTGGCAGGGCCTAGACTAGTCACGGTCAGTGGTCTCTGGCAGAGTCTAGTCACAGTCAGTGGTCTCTGGCAGGGCCTAGACTAGTCACGGTCAGTGGTCTCTGGCAGAGTCTAGTCACAGTCAGTGGTCTCTGTCAGGGTCTAGTCTAGTCACGGTCAGTGGTCTCTGGCAGAGTCTAGTCACAGTCAGTGGTCTCTGGCAGAGTCTAGACTAGCTACAGTCAGTGGTCTCTGGCAGGGCCTAGACTAGCTACAGTCAGTGGTCTCTGTCAGGGTCTAGTCTAGACACGGTCAGTGGTCTCTGGCAGGGTCTAGTCTAGTCATGGTCAGTGGTCTCTGGCAGGGTCTAATCACAGTCAGTGGTCTCTGGCAGGGCCTAGACTAGCTACAGTCAGTGGTCTCTGTCAGGGTCTAGTCTAGTCACAGTCAGTGGTCTCTGGCAGGGCCTAGACTAGCTACAGTCAGTGGTCTCTGGCAGGGTCTAGTCTAGTCACGGTCAGTGGTCTCTGGCAGAGTCTAGTCACAGTCAGTGGTCTCTGGCAGGGCCTAGACTAGCTACAGTCAGTGGTCTCTGGCAGGGTCTAGTCTAGTCACGGTCAGTGGTCTCTGGCAGAGTCTAGTCACAGTCAGTGGTCTCTGGCAGGGCCTAGACTAGCTACAGTCAGTGGTCTCTGGCAGGGTCTAGACTAGCTACAGTCAGTGGTCTCTGGCAGGGTCTAGACTAGCTACAGTCAGTGGTCTCTGGCAGGGTCTAGTCTAGTCACGGTCAGTGGTCTCTGGCAGAGTCTAGTCACAGTCAGTGGTCTCTGGCAGGGCCTAGACTAGCTACAGTCAGTGGTCTCTGGCAGGGCCTAGACTAGCTACAGTCAGTGGTCTCTGGCAGGGTCTAGTCTAGTCACAGTCAGTGGTCTCTGGCAGGGTCTAGTCACAGTCAGTGGTCTCTGTCAGGGTCTAGTCTAGTCACGGTCAGTGGTCTCTGGCAGAGTCTAGTCACAGTCAGTGGTCTCTGGCAGGGCCTAGACTAGTCACGGTCAGTGGTCTCTGGCAGGGTCTAGTCTAGTCACGGTCAGTGGTCTCTGGCAGGGTCTAGTCTAGTCACGGTCAGTGGTCTCTGGCAGGGTCTAGTCTAGTCACAGTCAGTGGTCTCTGGCAGAGTCTAGTCACAGTCAGTGGTCTCTGGCAGGGCCTAGACTAGTCACGGTCAGTGGTCTCTGGCAGAGTCTAGTCACAGTCAGTGGTCTCTGGCAGGGCCTAGACTAGTCACGGTCAGTGGTCTCTGGCAGAGTCTAGTCACAGTCAGTGGTCTCTGTCAGGGTCTAGTCTAGTCACGGTCAGTGGTCTCTGGCAGAGTCTAGTCACAGTCAGTGGTCTCTGGCAGAGTCTAGACTAGCTACAGTCAGTGGTCTCTGGCAGGGCCTAGACTAGCTACAGTCAGTGGTCTCTGTCAGGGTCTAGTCTAGACACGGTCAGTGGTCTCTGGCAGGGTCTAGTCTAGTCATGGTCAGTGGTCTCTGGCAGGGTCTAATCACAGTCAGTGGTCTCTGGCAGGGCCTAGACTAGCTACAGTCAGTGGTCTCTGTCAGGGTCTAGTCTAGTCACAGTCAGTGGTCTCTGGCAGGGCCTAGACTAGCTACAGTCAGTGGTCTCTGGCAGGGTCTAGTCTAGTCACGGTCAGTGGTCTCTGGCAGAGTCTAGTCACAGTCAGTGGTCTCTGGCAGGGCCTAGACTAGCTACAGTCAGTGGTCTCTGGCAGGGTCTAGTCTAGTCACGGTCAGTGGTCTCTGGCAGAGTCTAGTCACAGTCAGTGGTCTCTGGCAGGGCCTAGACTAGCTACAGTCAGTGGTCTCTGGCAGGGTCTAGACTAGCTACAGTCAGTGGTCTCTGGCAGGGTCTAGACTAGCTACAGTCAGTGGTCTCTGGCAGGGTCTAGTCTAGTCACGGTCAGTGGTCTCTGGCAGAGTCTAGTCACAGTCAGTGGTCTCTGGCAGGGCCTAGACTAGCTACAGTCAGTGGTCTCTGGCAGGGCCTAGACTAGCTACAGTCAGTGGTCTCTGGCAGGGTCTAGTCTAGTCACAGTCAGTGGTCTCTGGCAGAGTCTAGTCACAGTCAGTGGTCTCTGTCAGGGTCTAGTCTAGTCACGGTCAGTGGTCTCTGGCAGGGTCTAGTCTAGTCACGGTCAGTGGTCTCTGGCAGGGTCTAGTCTAGTCACGGTCAGTGGTCTCTGGCAGGGTCTAGTCTAGTCACAGTCAGTGGTCTCTGGCAGGGTCTAGTCTAGTCACAGTCAGTGGTCTCTGGCAGGGCCTAGACTAGCTACAGTCAGTGGTCTCTGGCAGGGTCTAGACTAGTCACAGTCAGTGGTCTCTGGCAGGGCCTAGACCAGCTACAGTCAGTGGTCTCTGGCAGTGCCTAGACTAGCTACAGTCAGTGGTCTCTGGCAGGGTCTAGACTAGTCACAGTCAGTGGTCTCTGGCAGGGCCTAGACTAGCTACAGTCAGTGGACTCTGTCAGGGTCTAGTCTAGTCACGGTCAGTGGTCTCTGGCAGGGTCTAGTCTAGTCACGGTCAGTGGTCTCTGGCAGGGTCTAGTCTAGTCACAGTCAGTGGTCTCTGGCAGGGCCTAGACTAGCTACAGTCAGTGGTCTCTGGCAGGGTCTAGGCTTTAACTGCTTTAACTCTAAATTGCATTAGAGCTACCCGTTCAGCTCAGTCCCTGTGCCTCTCATGTCTAATAAACCAATAACCTGAGTGTCTGACTGCCCGTATGATTCACACACACACACACACACACACACACACACACACACACACACACACACACACACACACACACACACACACACACACACACACACAAACACAAACACACACACACACACACACACACACACACACACACACACACACACACACACACACACCACAACTGACCCCCGCATGATTCACAAACACACACATGGCACGGCACGACAGCTAAAAATATGTTCTCCGCACACGCCAAATAAAAAACAGCTAATGTTCTATAGCAAGGAATTTACCCGTTCCTTCTTCTAGCTGCCGAAAGAGAAATGAAGCAATCTCAAGGCACTCAGCACCAAATGTGATATTCATGATCTGGGTTTCAGTGGGCAACAGAAAGCAGAGCCATGCTGTCATAACCAGACAAACGTGCCTCACATTCGGAGCGAGGGAGGGAGGGAGAGAGAGAGAGAGAGAGAGAGAGAGAGAGAGAGAGAGAGAGAGAGAGAGAGAGAGAGAGAGAGAGAGAGGAGCTTCTCTAGTTAGTGCAAACTGAGAGAGGAAGAAGAAGAGAGGAGGAACATCCTTAGAGGAAAATAACAAGAGAGAGAGAGAAAAAAAGAAAGAGAAAAAGAGAGAGAAAAAGAGAGAGAGATGGAGAGAGAGAGAGAGAGAGAGAGAGAGAGAGAGAGAGAGAGAGAGAGAGAGAGAGAGAGAGAGAGAGAGAGAGAGAGAGAGAGAGAGAGAGAGAGAGAGAGAGAGAGAGAGAGAGAGAGAGAGAGAGAGAGAAAGAACAACATGTTCTACCTGTCTTGCCCTAGAGACTGCACAGAGAAATGTTAACACCAGATTCTGCTCCATCAGTGTATTGGCCTACTGGGTTATCTAATTGAACCCTCCAACCATAGACACAGAGGTACATGAACTCACATCACACAGCACAAGCAGGCGCAGAACACACACATAGCCTACACATACATGTACATGTTAGGCATTTAGCAGACGCTCTTATCCAGTGTGACTTACAGTTGAGTGCATACATTTGAATACTTTTAATACAAGCAAACACACATACAAGCGTACACACGCGGACACACAAACTAATCTACAGACTAGCATCAACACACATTAAACACACAAACACTTAATCACACAGCCCCCCTTCCCTTTTACTAAAGCACATGCTTGGCCAGCTGGCCTGTGTTCAGGGACATGAGGGTACAGGGACATGGCCAGTTGACCTGTGCTCTTGGACATGAGGGTACAGGGAGTTGGCCAGTTGGCCTGAGCTCTGGGACATGAGGGTATAGGGACTTGGCCAGTTGGCCTGTGCTCTGGGACATGAGGGTATAGGGACGTGGCCAGTTGGCCTGTGTTCTGGGACATGAGGGTATAGGGACTTGGCCAGCTGGCCTGTGTTCAGGGACATGAGGGTACAGGGACTTGGCCAGCTGACCTGTCCTCTGGGACATGAGGGTACCGGGACTTGGCCAGTTGGCCTGTGTTCTGGGACATGAGGGTACAGGGACTGGCTATGTTGGCCTGTGTTCTGGGACATGAGGGTACAGGGACTTGGCCAGTTGGCCTGTGCTCTGGGACATGAGGGTACAGGGCCTTGGCCAGTTGGCCTGTGCTCTGGGACATGAGGGTACAGGGACTGGCTATGTTGGCCTGTGTTCTGGGACATGAGGGTACAGGGACTTGGCCAGTTGGCCTGTGCTCTGGGACATGAGGGTACAGGGCCTTGGCCAGTTGGCCTGTGCTCTGGGACATGAGGGTACAGGGACTGGCTATGTTGGCCTGTGCTCTGGGACATGAGGGTACAGGGCCTTGGCCAGTTGGCCTGTGCTCTGGGACATGAGGGTACAGGGCCTTGGCCAGTTGGCCTGTGTTCTGGGACATGAGGGTACAGGGCCTTGGCCAGTTGGCCTGTGTTCTGGGACATGAGGGTACAGGGACTGGCTATGTTGGCCTGTGTTCTGGGACATGAGGGTACAGAGACTGGCTATGTTGGCCTGTGCTCTGGGACATGAGGGTACAGGGCCTTGGCCAGTTGGCCTGTGCTCTGGGACATGAGGGTACAGGGCCTTGGCCAGTTGGCCTGTGTTCTGGGACACAGAGCCTGGCCAGTTGGCCTGTGCTCTGGGACATGAGGGTACCTTGGCCAGTTGGCCTGTGCTCTGGGACATGAGGGTACAGGGCCTTGGCCAGTTGGCCTGTGCTCTGGGACATGAGGGTACAGGGCCTTGGCCAGTTGGCCTGTGCTCTGGGACATGAGGGTACAGGGCCTTGGCCAGTTGGCCTGTGGGGACATGAGGGTACAGGGCCTTGGCCAGTTGGCCTGTGTTCTGGGACATGAGGGTACAGGGCCTTGGCCAGTTGGCCTGTGCTCTGGGACATGAGGGTACAGGGCCTTGGCCAGTTGGCCTGTGCTCTGGGACATGAGGGTACAGGGCCTTGGCCAGTTGGCCTGTGCTCTGGGACATGAGGGTACAGGGCCTTGGCCAGTTGGCCTGTGCTCTGGGACATGAGGGTACAGGGCCTTGGCCAGTTGGCCTGTGCTCTGGGACATGAGGGTACAGGGCCTTGGCCAGTTGGCCTGTGCTCTGGGACATGAGGGTACAGGGCCTTGGCCAGTTGGCCTGTGCTCTGGGACATGAGGGTACAGGGCCTTGGCCAGTTGGCCTGTGTTCTGGGACATGAGGGTACAGGGCCTTGGCCAGTTGGCCTGTGCTCTGGGACATGAGGGTACAGGGCCTTGGCCAGTTGGCCTGTGCTCTGGGACATGAGGGTACAGGGCCTTGGCCAGTTGGCCTGTGCTCTGGGACATGAGGGTACAGGGCCTTGGCCAGTTGGCCTGTGTTCTGGGACATGAGGGTACAGGGACTGGCTATGTTGCCAAGAGATATGGACCATTGACCTGAAAGAAGCACTAGGCTATCAGTCTGCAGCAGCTAGAAGGATGGCAGCAGGAGATAGAGGATCATGTATGCTTCTCACTCCTAGGGTTCCCCGTTCACCCCACATATGGCCGCTCTCTCCTTGAGATGGCTGGCAGCTGCACAGATTCAGCCCCTTTCAGGGGAAGAAGAGAGCCATGTGAGAAGGGAAGGAGGAGGCGGGGGGGATGGATGAATGGGCTGTAGCCAATGCAGAATAGCATGCTGACTGCCAGGTGGTGTGTGGGTGAGTGTGTGCCCTTATTTGTGTACTTGTGTGTGCTAGTATGCATATGTTGATGTGTTTATGTGCTAGTATGGATAACAGTGATTATGACTATGTGACTATCTCTTTGTGTACAGCGCACGCATACATACACTACCGTTCAAAAGTTTGGGGTCACTTAGAAATGTCCTTGTTTTTGAAAGAAAAGCACATTTTTTGTCCATTAAAATGACATCAAATTGAACAGAAATACAGTGTAGACATTGTTAATGTTGGAAATTACTATTGTAGCTGGAAATGGCTGATATTTTATGAAATATCTACATAGGCGTACAGAGGCCCATTATCAGCAACCATCACTCCTGTGTTCCAATGGCACGTTGTGTTAACTAATCCAAGTGTATCATTTTAAAAGGGTAATTGATCATCAGAAAACTCTTCTGCAACTAGAAGGCCTTTCTGCAACTAGAAGGCCCTTCTGCAACTATAAGGCCCTTCTGCAACTAGAAGGCCCTTTTGCAATTACAAGGCCCTTCTGGAACTAGAAGGCCCTTCTGCAACTAGAAGGCCCTTCTGCAACTAGAAGGACCTTTTGCAACTAGAAGGCCCTTCTGCAACTAGAAGGCCCTTCTGCAATTAGAAGGCCCTTCTGCAACTAGAAGGCTCTTCTGCAATTAGAAGGCCCTTCTGCAATTAGAAGGCCCTTCTGCAATTAGAAGGCCCTTCTGCAATTAGAAGGCCCTTCTGCAACTAGAAGGCCCTTCTGCAACTAGAAGGCCCTTCTGCAATTAGAAGGCCCTTCTGCAACTAGAAGGCCAGCATCCAGGAGTCGTCTCTTCACTGTTGACGTTGAGACTGGTGTTTTGCGGGTACAATTTAATGAAGCTATCAGTTGAGGACTTGTGAGGTGTCTGATTCTCAAACTAGACACTCTAATGTACTTGTCCTCTTGCTCAGTTGTGCACCGGGGCCTCCCACTCATCTTTCTATTCTGGTTAGGGCCAGTTTGTGATTTTCTGTGAAGGGAGTAGTACACAGCGTTGTACAAGATCTTCAGTTTTTTGGCAATTTCTCGCATGGAATATCCTTCATTTCTCAGAACAAGAATAGACTGATGAGTTTCAGAAGAAAGGCCATTTTCTGGCCATTTTGAGCCTGTAATCGAACCCACAAATGATGATGCTCCAGATACTCAATGAGTCTAAAGAAGGACCCGTTTTATTGCTTCTTTAATCAGAACAACAGTTTTCAGCTGTGCTAACATAATTGCAAAAGGCTTTTCTAATTATCTATTAGCCTTTTAAAATGATAAACTTGGATTAGCTAACACAACATGCCATTGGAACAAAGGAGTGATGGTTGCTGATAATGGACCTCTGTACGCCTATTTAGATATTCCATAAAGAATCTGCCGTTTCCAGCTACAATAGTCATTTACAACATTAAAACAATGTCTACACTGTATTTCTGAACAATTTGATGTTATTTTAATGGACAAAAAAACGTGCTTTTCTTTCAAAAACAAGGAACTTTCTAAGTGACCCCAAACTTTTGAACGATAGTGTATGTTTTGAGAGAGGACAGCCAGCAGGAGAGAAACACCTGCAGCAACATGAGCTCCCCAGGGCTCCCCCTCAGGCTATGGGGCTGCCTCCCAGCTAGCTAACGCCACACGCCAGCAATCCTGCAAGGAGAACCAAGGAGCCAGAGGGACAGAGAGCACACCGCAGCCCAGTCAGAACATATGGAATCAGGGGAGACAGGAGACACACCAGCCACTCGGATGGAGGGATGGGGCTGAATACTGATAATGACTGCAGAGGATGCTAGAGGAACCTGCTTATTAAGGAGAGAGGAGGAGGTGGTGAGAGAGAGAGAGCGAGAGAGAGAGAGAGAGAGAGAGAGAGGGGGGGGTAAGTAGATGAGGAGAGCAAGAACAGGAGGGAATGGTAAATAATGAGATGCAAAATAGGAAAGATAGAGCAAGAGACAGAGACAGAGAGAGAGTGGATATAGGAAAGGCAGGGTGTGATTGTAACAAGAGTGGATGAGGGAGGAGATGAGGAGAAGGAGACAAAAAAAGAGAAATGGAGACAGAGATGAAAAGAGAGAGACGGAGCGAGACAGAGGGACAGAGAAAGAGAGAAAGCGAGAGATAGAGAACAGCATTTTCCTGAAGAATCTGTCAGTCAGGCAGCCTTTTCTTCAGATCATCATATGCACCCACTCAGAAACTTTCCAGACAAGTGAGCACCATGTTGAGAGAAGAACACTCCGGGCCTTTACTATTGCAGTCTGCAAAATGAGCCTCTCAGATGCCTCCTAGAGTTGGGAACTTCCTTCAAGAGACGAGAAGATGGAGAGTTTTATTTCCCTCAAGGCTCTTGAAGCGTGACAACTGGAATCTACTCCCACTCTATCACAGTCTGGTTCTTTTAGGCCTTGTTAACTATGGTTGGCTCTTCCAGACACTCGCCGTGACCCTATTCTTTTGTCACAAAGCTGAGGAACACGAAAGTGAAGAGTAAAATCTGTTGAATAGGGGTTCACAAACTTTTGGGAGAAAGTTGAAGCATCTGCACTACGCAAAGATATTCCTCTGAACCATCAAATCAACAAACCAATGTTGCTTCAAAAACATTCTCTTGAACAGGAAACAATTGTTTTTCCTCAATTGCAATTGTAGTCTACAATACAGCAGTGTGTTACATCTACCGAGAGGGATTCCAGCCTCATCTGGGGTGTCATCATTCATCCAAAACGTTTTGCAACAGAAAAGCATTTACTCCAAACGGGAAACATTTTGCAATGGAAAATTGACAAAACCAGGTAGATTCCTCCGTTTAGTTCTATTTGGTTCTGTTTGGTTCCTTGTGAAAACACCCCTGAAGTTGCTTCTATGTTAAGCGATGTCATTGTCGTGCTGCTTATTAATAGACAAACACACAGTGAAAGGTACACAATTTGCCCACACACACTCACTCACGCATAAACACACCAGAGCTCTGGCCCTGACATGATAAGCAATTTGCCACACGTCTCTGTCCTCCCCCATGCCCACGGCTAATAGAGATTTATTCACAGCTCC